>NW_017731936.1:94838-119942 GCF_001890085.2 Hipposideros armiger
CCCGCCCTCTGGACCGGGGTCGCACACAACAGGTTTCACTCACTCGGCGGAGGGGCGGGCAGACTCACCGGGAGGAGTAGCCGCCACCATCTTCGCCTCGCCTGCCGCTGGCTCTCGCTCCCACCTCCCCACCCGCCTCCGCTTTACTACGACCCGAGGCCCCAGGCCGGGGGTGCGGCCGGCTGGCCGGCCCGCCCCGCGGAGGAGCTTCGCGAGGGGCGCGAGCGGCGGCGGCGCGGCGGGGGTCGTCCCCACCCCCTCCGCCTCGCCCGAGGGCGCGAAGTGGCGCGAAGGCGCAGGTCCGGCGGCAGCAGCAGCACCTCGCAGGACCATGTGGGTGAATGAAGGGCGGCGGCTCCCGCCTCAACGTAAATACGGACAAGCCCCACTCCCTCATTAGCATAAAAAACAAAGTACTTCCGACCTCCCCGCCCGCCCGCCAATCACCGCAGGCCCCGCCCACGGCGGCTCGGTCTAGGCGGCCGGGAGAGCGGGAGCCGGGAGCAGCTCGCGGCGCCGCGCTGCCTTCCCCGGCTGCGCTACCCTGCCGCCCGCCCACTGCCGCCCGCCCTACCGAGCGCCTCGCCCGGACACCTCGCGCCACGCCTCCGGCACGCCCTCCGTTAACAAGCTCTGCGCGCGTGCAGACCGCCTTACACCCTCTTGGAAGCGCACGCTTCCTGCGGCTTCCTGAGGTCCCTGCTCTCCCTGGGACTCGACGTATACGCGGTGTGATTACTGTTTATTACTTTCTTTGCCCTTCGATGGGTCTAGGTAGTAATTAGAGGCCTGCTTCGTGCCATCATGAACCAAAGATAAGTACAATCCAGTGACTTACTCTCACGTAGAAACGGGATCACTCAGCGATCATTAGAGATAAATGCACTACACCGGAGACTGATGAATGCCAAAATCGTTAAAATGTGTTTCCTTAAACCCGGCAGTGTGTGAACCGAAACGCATGCCCATGCAGAGGTTTCACAGCTGCAGTACCTGATCCTCCTCTTATAGCCCGCTGCATTTAGTAAAAACTATTTATTGGCTCTCCTGTGGAAAAAGCAGAGCTCGAAAGGACCTCATAAAACAACCACAAAGCTGAGAAAAGGAGCCCACTCTGGGGCACCTCCTTCTACACATGTGGTTTAGGAAATTCCAGAATTCTCAGAAACATAATTGTTAAAAGAAGTGAGGATTCATATCATTTACTACAAATACAGTAATTTTAAATTGGTTTAAAATAGTCCAGAAAGTATTTATTGGAAAGCACATACCACTGTTTTGTGATTTTACAAGTCAACTGTAAAAAAACATTACCGGAGATGTCTGTAATGTCTAAATGTTAAAATTTTTGACATTCAAACCTTGACAATATTGCTATTTACTATCTAACTCATTTTATCATGTTTTATGTAAATTAAAATTTCAAACTAGTGATATAAAAAGTAATAGGTAAACTTTTTGCTATTCTTTTATATTAAGGCACTATTTTCTGGTATTTCTGCTTTACAAATCAAAATAGATGGCCAAATCTGAAATTTTACAGTATTTAATCTTTCTATAATAGTCATTTACTAGTCTTTCAAAGAGGAAAACTGATTTCTAATTTTATTAAAAGTAATTTACATTACTCTCTTCCTTTTTTCTTTAAAACTTTATCTTCTGTTTTAAATTAGAATGGCTGTGGGGAGAACTGCTGTGAGTAAGTGTTTAGCACACTCTGAATCATGGGAAATCCCACCTATATGCAGGTTTCTTAGCAGGACAGAGTTATTTATCTCAGTTTCTTACCAATTAAAGTCAGCACTGCAATACTGCTAGTTTTAAAAAGCTGGTTTTAGACATCTAACAATATTTCTGTGGAAATTTAACATACCAGCAACTATTTTCTGTGACTACAGTATGAGAGATTTAATTCTTAACGTATACAGTTTTTAGGGCAATCAGGATTTTGGAAGATGTAAATTAATTTAAACCTGCTTACTTGGAAACCCCAGAAAGTTTCACAATTAGTAGATTGCATTTTATTTTTAAGGGGTTCAGTCATACTCCTTTCAAAATTAATGAACTATTGTAAATAAAATTACAATAATTGAAAACTTTTCAATCCCAATGAATTTGAAGCTTAGCCAATTTATATATATTTTAAAGCCCTCCTAACTAACTAGAAATTCATCCTCCTCATATTCAGGTACCACAGCTAGGTATACTTTATAACTAAAGTGAAGATTTTGTGGTTATGATTTTGAAGATTAGAAAAATATTTGAACTGCTAACAAATGTCTTCTGCAACCAAGGAATGTAAAATTAAAACTATCTGAAATACCAAAGTAGACACACAGCGTTCTCAAGTTAGCTAAAACACACGATCCTGTTTTACACAATCCAGAACATTTCAGATGAAATGAAAAACTCAGTTCAACATCTGAACGGTTCCATATAACTGACTGTTTACGTTATATATAACAAGTGGTAGATAACTATCTGTATTTTTCACTTTTCACCCATATGCTTCAGAACCTTATAGACATAGATGTTATAAATTGAGAACATATAAAATTTTCTTGACCTTATTAATAACATTCAGAATAATACTCCTTACCTTTTGCTGTTTGACTATGCCAGTATCAACTGACTTAATTGTACTGAACATTTGAAAGATAAATTCAGTTAAAATATTCTTGTTTGGTAGCATAGGATTTCAAGAAATCAATGAAGCAGTACTCATTCACAATATAGATGTGAGAACTTAAGAATCATGCAGGATCTAAGACAAATATGACTATCAATGTTATTTTAAACCTATATTTACATATAATTTAAATAGCAGTTAGGAGAGAGCCTACAAGTTTGCTATTGCAGTTAAGTATATTTCATATTTTGACCATTTCACATTTTTAACATGTATTTCTGTACTTATTTTTTTCTCTCAGTGTTTCAATTTTATCAGAAAGGGAAATAAATTTCAACACCATTTTGACTTTGGAAAATTAACTGGTTATAAATCAAGAATATTTTGAACTCTTTTTAATGTGATCAGTGACACAAATTTAATGATAACATTTTAGAATTTTTACTGTATAAGCAAATGTCTGAAAATGAATAGTCTACTCTTATCATATTAATTATATTTTATATTTTGGATTTTAAAAGTGTTCAGCCCAAATTAACCATCATCTATTAAGTGCCTGCTGTTCTTCTAGCACTGGCTGAAGTTATAACAAGGAATAAGACAGAGACTGTGGTTATGAAAAGTTTAAGGACTACAAGATATTACTGATTACCATGACTCTTATTTGTGACTCTTATTTATTCATTCCCTCCAATGTCAAATAAAATAATTCTACTGATGTCAGGGTATTTTTATTTCCTTAGTTAAGAATTTAGAACATCTCCGTTTTGTTATTTGTTATTTGATGTTCGTGCATAACATGAATATATAAATTATTTGCTACTAATGATATTCTAAGGTGCTATTAATGACAGTACATTTCTAGTGAACATAAAGACCATGATCATTTGACCTCATAGTCCGATCTCTGGTTTCGAAATTAAGAAATTAAAAATTATAGGGTTAAGATGAATAAGTGTGTGGTTTTGAATACAGAAGCAATTTGAAGAAAGTGCTTTTTGTTGTTGTTTGTATCTTTGAAATTGTCACTGTGGTAATCTATAGAAGCATATGGGAGTGACGGATGATTCTTTAATTAAGAAAACTAAACATGCCAGATACTGTTTGTCACAATAAAGAGACAGCCTCTACCCTTAAAAAAATTCAGCGTTGATGTTTATTAATGTATGTAAAATTGTATGACTTTTAGAAAACAAATTTAATTCATTTCTAATTAAACATTTAAAGGTGACAAGTTATAGTACATTATAGTAAAGTATTTCACTAGTTTTGCACTTGTTTTTACTAGAAGGATGCAACATCAAAATTAGAAGTATTTTTAATTTCTTGTTCTTAATTTAATTCAGTGGTTCTCAACCTAGCTGTATTTTACAGTTGCCCAAGGGACCTTTAAAACATGTAAATATCTGGCCCTTACTTGCAGATATTTGAATTTAGTTGGTCAGAAGGAGGATCTGAACATCGGTTTTTTTTTTTAAATTCCCAGGTCATGCTCATGTTAAATCAAGATTGACAAGCTCTGGTACTTAGTTCTTGAATTAAAGGTGTTTGACCAGTCAGTGCCTTTAGCTGGTTAATCATAATAGGTGCCTATACCAGTGTCCATCCACATTACATAGGTGCATTATTAATACACACAGAGAGACCCTGAGAAATTGACCCAGGATATTCCAAATCTTTCACCAAAGAGTTATGAGAAAAGGTTCAAAAAATAAAACCAAAAAACAAAAGACAAACCTTCAGAAATAATTTTGAAAAACTTATGAATATTATCTGTAGCAATCTTGGTTTACAGGGCACATGGGAAACTTTAGAGTGCTGTTATTTATATTTTTGCTTTCTGGGCTGTAGTTTAATTTAACTAAGAAATCTATTTAACAATGGAAAAGCATTCCAAACATGAATTGTTGTATTTGAAAAAAAATTCTCTGTATCAGACATGTTTAGACATACGTTAAATTTTTTTTTCTCAATCACGTAGCTGTGAGAAAGAGGTATATAGATCATCTGGGTCATGTATAAAATTTAAAAAATAAAAAAAGGCAATAATAAAATGGTCCCAAGTAGGAGAAATAACCAAATGCTAATACTTTTAACCAATTTTATTTAATTTCCTAAAAGCTTCTTAGGTTTTTATATTCTCGCTTTCAAATATAAGCTTTAACTTCAATTTGTATCAAAGGAAACAAGTTGATTCAGCTTATCATCTAAGTCTATTTTTTTAGCTAAGTGAGTTCCAGAAACAACTTAAGATATTGATTATATAATTACTTCTTTGAAATTGGTTAAAGTAATACAGATTTCACAGTTGTCATGTTGTTTTACAAAACTACACTTCAGTACCTATATTTACCTTAACATTCAGGCCCAATACTTTCTATGTATAATGTGATGAAGGTGATGAAAAATTATTTTTATTTAATGTATACTGTAATTGGTTAGGTGAATTGTAATTTTAAATAAGTAATTTGCTTTTCTAAAGTCACATAAAAGGTTGGATGACAATGTTTAGATTAAATATTTGTGATAGTATGGTTGCTATATTTCTATAAGTGCTCGACAGTATAGATAAACTGATACAATTGTGAAAATGCAGAAGTATTATTTACTTGAGACTTCCACTAAAGGGGATACATTTTTTGGAAAACCCAGCAAAGCAATGCACCTTTGTTCTCCTAAATGCCAGTGAATTAAGTCTTTCCCATATGCAAGGAGTAAATTTCAATATATTAGCTTATTTTTCACTATTCAATGTTCAAGGGAGTACATACATTACACTGTTTTGACCAGGTAAAACCAAAACTGAACTGGAACAAAAGATGACATGTCTATGTCTAAAATGATAAAAGTAAGGGCCAGTTAGAAACTTGACAAAGAGTGAGAACTTTACACTACAATTGTCTAGAGAGAAATCAGTACTCACCCAAGCTTCAGATGTCATCTTTGAGAATGTGAATGATTTTGTTTTCTGAGAATATGTGCATGATGGTATAGTGGTAGTAGGAAGACCAGCTATGTCTGACACATTTGTTTATATGAATTTCCCAAAATTCTGTGGGTATAAATTTAAGAGCAAATGATATGAGATTTAGCCACACATACTTAAATACACTTGGTGTTAAAATTTGCTTGTAAAATAGTTAGAGCAAATTGTTTATTCTCCTCTGACTGAGAGATCATGGTAGCTGTTATTGGGAGCTGCAAGCAAAATTAATCCAAGAGAATGCTGAAAGCCATGTCAAGATAGGAAGGGACGAGGGAAGCTGAAGTTTATGAGCCTTAAAAGTCCATTCAGGATATCAAAATAAGGAGTAAGACAGGGCTCAGAATGGGAACGGGGTGTGGAAAATAGCCTAGGAAGTGGGTGCTGGAAATATAGTATATTTTTTATCTTAAGGGGTGGTTACATGGGTGTAAAAACAGTCATTATCAAGCGCTTATGATTAGCGTATCATGCTCTTTGTTCTATGTATATTATCTTTTAATTTCAAAACGTTACAAACAGCAACAAGGAGGAAGGAATCCGTGTAAGAACCCAGGGCAAACAGAAGGGCAGGGGTTAATGAGACATAAAGGAAAGTGGTTAAATACCTGCATATTTTCTGTTGCTGGCTTTTGTGTGTTCTCTAAGTGATTCTGCATGGATAAGTTAGTTGCCATCAGAGTCACGGACAGGACAGACAAATCAGTCATAGGTAGTATTTAAGAAACTATTAATTCCTAACATTAGCCAGAAGAGCTGGCTTTTATGATACCAAATATTCAAGAAAAGACTAACCTCTAAGATTAGCCAGGAGAAATCTCTTTGTCAATATTAAATGTTTATGAGGTGAGTAACATCTTAACATTATCTGGGTGACCTGGCGCTTCCATAGGCATTGTTTAGAGCCACATCTAACAGCTATAGCAGCTGATTATTTCAGTGTCTAGTGTCCAAGGTTTTTGCCTAACATTGGCAAAAGGAATGAGCTTTTTTGAAGCCTAATGTATGTTCATCTAAAATAATTGCCACAGAGTATGTACTCAAAAATTACTTGTTGAACTGATCAACGAATATGAAAGTCCTATCTGCAGAATCATGAATGTAATATTCCTTTTATTAATGTATCCTTAGAGATATATTTAATAATTAAGGCTTGGAATTCTGTCTGAAAGGGGAGATGACTTTTTATTTGTTTTTTGGTTTTATTTACACTTAACATAGTGTTATACAAAGGGACTTAGTTGAAATCTTTGTAGGAACTGGTGGGAGATGAGAGATTGGAAGAGACCAGGATTAAGAAACAGTGGAGAGCTACTGACACTAGAATCTGTCAAGATTCTTTTGAGCTATGAAATCATAACAGTTGGGACTAAAGGATAAAATACTGACATTGGCTGAAGGGGGGGCTGTAATCAAAATGGCAGGGAGGCAGAACAGTATAAACAGGAAAGGCTGATCATTAACCAGCTGACTCAGGATCAGAGAGACAAACAGAAGTGCGACGAGGAATCACCTCCCGGTATCATAAATGGATCTTGGGAAGACAGGTTTTGTCTGGGATGGCTTAGTGATTCCCAGAGCATCCATGGCCCCCAAATGAAAGTTCACTGTCTTAAAGCACATCGAACACTACTTTCTTCCATTGTCCATGATACCATTTGATATCATTCTTCCGATATCAGTATTAATTCCTTACAAGTGGGGAAGTATAGCAGTGGGCTAGATAGAGGCTATTACACCCAATTTCCTGGGAACTACATACAGTAGTCCCCCCTTTCCCATGGTTCCTCTTTCCATGGTTTCAGTTACCTGTGGTCAATCTCTGTCTGAAAATATTAAATGGAAAATTCCAAAAATAAACAATTTATAAGTTTTAAGTTGCACTCCATTCTGAGTAGTGTGATGAAATCTCATGCTGTCCTGCTCCATCACACCGAGGATGTGAATCATCCCTTTGTTCAGTGTATCCAGCTGTATATGCTCCCTTCTTGTCAGTCACTTAGTCACCGTCTCCGTTGTCAGATAGACTGCCCTGGTATCGCAGTGCCTGTGTTCAGGTGACCCTTATTTTACTTAATAATGGTTCCAAAGCTCAAGAGTAGTGATGCTGGTGATTCGGATATGCCAAAGAGAAGCCATAAAGTGTTTCCTTTAAGTGAAAAGGTGAAATTTTCTACTTGAGAAGGAAAGAAAAAAAATCATATGCTGTGGTTGCTAAGATCTATGTTAAGAACAAATCTATTCATGAAACTGCCTAATTTATAAATTAAACTTTATCATAGGCATGTATGTATAGGGAAAACATAGTATACATCGGATTCAGTAACATAGTTTCAGGCATCCATTGGGGATCTTGGAATGTGTCCCCTGAGGACAGCGAGGGACTAAGGTACTGTATTACACACCCCAGACACGAAACCAAAGTAGATGTGGGATGAAATGGGTGTTTCTAGCAGACCAACTTTTGTCTAGAAATCTGGGAGAGCTTTAACAGATGATAGCAGATTGTATCGATACTTTGACTGTTAACCAGCTGAACAGAATATTAATATAACCATTCATTCACATGTATGTGCTTATGAAGTGATTGCATTCTCTAATTTGGTAAGCTGATACAAATGATAAAGATGACCACATATGAATTTGTCTGTATGGGAACACTCAAATGATCAGTAATCATTATCGGTGACTATGATATGTGGCTCATCGAATTGGGGACATGGTAAATGTAAAGAAGCTGTTAAGATTAGAAGAGACCATCCTCCACCCCAACCCCTCCCCCCCAAAAAGGCTGTAGTCCCCTGTGGAACTGTGGCAAGCAGGTGAGCGCTATAAAAGAAAAGTCAATGCGAAGCACCAGAAATCATAACACTACCTAGTAAAACTGAAATGGCAATGAAGTGCTGTCCCAACTGGGACTTTCTTAAGTATTTCTTTTTCAGGGAGTATACCACTGGCAGTCCTGAATCCAGAGGAGAGAGCAGGTAAGTAAAGATTAGACTGACAGAACAATAAGAAACTAAGTGTGTGTGGATTCTAAGACAAACCACCGAGGGCCAACTTTTACAAAGCTCGACTCTGTGTACTACCCCGACTTGTGGTCCTGGAGGCAGGGCTCTCTAATGTCTTTTAATCTTTTCAGACAACATGGCTGCATTTTAGCAATACATCATAGGTGTACTATCACATCTGATATATTTTAGAGTACATTCAAACAATATTAACTAGATTTAGAGATTGAAAACACTCTGTGTATTTTTCATATTTGTTTTGACTCCTTAGGAATATCCTGTGTTTTTTGTTCCTAAAAACTGCCAAGCTAGGTAGAAGAGTATTGTTAATTTTATATGAGATTACTAGTCATTAGGAATTAGTCAACATGAATGTATTGAAGAAAAATTAAGTAATTTAATTCAGAACATTCCCAAGGCACCAATTCCTCCTTTGGTAAATCTTTAAAAGAAATAATTAAAAATGTGCCCTTAAAATTTTTTTTCACTTTCTTGAGTTCCAACAGAGATTCAATGAAGAGCAAAGTTGCCACTGTTCTGATTGCCAGAAGAAGAAACTGAAATCAAGACTTATTCTCATATTGCCAATTCCAGACAATATAAAATCAAAAGTATAAAAAAGATTAAGCAGTCCCTTTCAACTTGCTGAAGTCTCAAAGACATCTGAAAACCTTTTCAGGTGGTCCATAAAACATGTAATGTTTCCATACTTATTTACTAAAGTAGGAACAACATATGCAGTGTTTAAAGAATGGAGTTTAGGGCAATAGAGACCTGTGTGGGAGTCCCAAATGTTCTCTTTACCAGCCTATAATCATGGACAACCTTCTACCTCTCAATTTCCTCATTTTAAAAATAATATTAATATCTACTTTATTAGGTTGTTTTTAAGAATTAAATGAGATAATATGTGCAAATGGTTGGAGGTCGTGAATAGTATGCAAGGACTCAATGTTAGCTATTATTAACAGTAATATAAAGTTAAAATATAAGATTATTTGCCAATCTAGGTTTTTTGATTGTTGAAAAGATACTCAATTATATTGTTACACATATTGAATCAGATTCTCAAAACATTCTATTTTGTAAGAGTAAATTATAATTGAAAAGTTGTAGTAATTTCTACACCATAAAAGTGACCATTTTGCTCTCAGAGTACTATTTCAGAGTACTTATACATCTCTCTACATAGACTCTTCCATATATCCCCACACACACATATTCATACATGCAGGACATACAGAACTAGATAGGTTATGTGTTCATAAAGCAAGAGGAATAAATGCATTTCAACCTAGTCATGAATTAGTACAAATGGAAGGAGAAACTTATTTTCTTCCAGTCTTTTCTCCGTGGTTTAAGATGTATGGGAATAAAACATAACCTTTAAATTGCCTCTAAATTGATGCATTGGCTCTAAATTTGACTTTTGCCTCCTTTGGAGCTTGATAAAATAGAACAAGCTTTCCCCACCCCCCACCCCCTCACCCCCGGCCTTGGCCAAATCCAATGTTCAATATTGAATGAATAAATGAGTGAATTCATTTATTCAGTCAGTAAATAATCCCCGAGTCAGATACAGAAATGTATAACAGAGAGCTTTTCTTCAAGGAGAAATGTCCATAGAATGGACATGTGTATAAGTATTGTGTGGTAAAATAGCACAATGCCTTGCAGTGAGAAGACGCTGGACACAGGGTTTCTTTATATGTGTTTATATGTTTTTAAAATAGATATACAAAAAGTGGATATTCACTGATATGCCTGTATTGCTTCAGTACTGTTTTCAAAGAGAACTGAGGTGAAGAGAGTTGCCCGCATTTGCTGGATGGGTGAAGGGAAAGCAGGAGGGGTCAGGGAACGCTGATTTCGCTCCTTATTTATATGAGTCAGGGCTCATCCAAAAATTTCTTAACACTCTTTTGCTAGGACCTGTCTCCTACCCTCCTACCTCCACTGAATTGGAGTCAAGTTGGTTTTCCCTTGTTCTTTGTAGAATGCATTTAAAACTGAAAGTCTTCCCAATCTTTTACTTGCTATACTTTTTTTTTTTAGCACTTATCATCTTAAAACATTCCATTTAATTTACTTTCTTATTATGTTTATTGTTTACTTTCTGCCTCTTACCTGTTCACATATAAGGTTTATAAGGACAGCTATCTTTTTTTAGATCTTCACAACCCAAATATTCTGGTTCTTTGTTTTATCTTTTTCTTAACTCCAATTTTGTTTTACTCAGTCATTTCCACTCAACACGCTTTGCACTAGCCCCTGCCTCTGCCAAACTGGGAACAGATAAAGGCACATGGGAGAAAAACACGAACAGAGAACACAAATTCTAAATGTTGTTTAAGTTAAATCTTCTTAAATTTAATTCATTTTAAGTGGCATATGTGTGTTCATGAAAGAAAAAGACTGCACTACTTCTAAGATTCTGGCTTCATTCTGAGAGATGTTAATTTATTATTACTCAAAGTAGGTACAGAAAAATGGCACCATCCCAGTTAACTGGCATACTTACATACCGTGTTGTCCCGTTCACTGTGATTCTCTGATTTTCCAAGGATTAATCTGTTTATGCAGTGAAACAATCAGAGACAGACCAATCCCCAGATGATGCAGGAATCTGGATCAATGGAACTCTTTAACTTGCCTGCTTGTATTGGTAGACCCTCTAATTAAGTATTTTTAGAAATACTTTATAGCACTTTTACCAACCAAAAGCCTTTAAATAGTCTTGTAAAATGAACTGTGTATATAATCAGCTATCTTTGCAAATCTTGCTTACAAACCATTAGTAATGTAGGCCATCAACCACAGTGTCAATACACTTTGAAAGAGGCTTTAGAAAAACGTCAATTTTGTAATTCCCTTTAGTGGCTTACACTGAAGGAAACATATAATCTTTCTCTAAGGCTTCAAAACTGTATAAACTAAGACGGTTCAGAAGCATACTTTGGTAGGCACCTAATCATTAGGGCTGACTCCCTAATTCCTTGCATGGAAGACAAACCACAAAACAATCTCACCAAAGAAGCAGGGCAAATTCTGGCATTACCTTTAAAACTAGAAAAAAACACTTTTATTTCATTTTGATCCAGAAATATCAAATGCACATCTTACACACGTGCATATGTTTGACATGCTTGTTAAATTATAATTTTCTGATGGATAAGGACAAAGTACAAATATTTAAAAAATAAACAATGTTTGGTAACATAAGGAGCTGTAATATATTATTTTAGTAAAAATAATTGAACAATTGAAAAGAACTTTTAAAAAATAATTCCACTTTAAAGAGGTAATGCAAAACTTGTACAAGTGACATCTCAATCAGAATCTGTGGAATTATTGTTTTTTTTTCTTAGATTAAAAGTGAATCTCATAAAACTTTAAATCCAATGGAAGAAAACAGAAAGCTTCAGGAATGCTTGGAGAATTAGAGAGGGAAGGCAGAGTTTCAGCCAAACCGTAGGAGTGGAGAGCTTACTTTTTTGGGTTTTGTTTTCGGTTCATGCCTCTCACTTTTGAGAGAACCATGGTTCCAGTAGCTGGTGGGTTATAGTTGACTAGGTGCCTTTTCATAAGGGTGTGACTCCAGCTATTCTGTTAAGAAAACCTCGTTGGCTGAACCTAAAATGAGATCAGTTCTCCTCTGCAAATTATATATAGCATGCTCCTTTTCCATAGGAAACTTACACTTTAACGAGTATGCCAAAAATTTATACACACACACACACACACACACACACACACACACACACACACACACACACTGGCTTTCTGGATCAAAATAAAATAAAGGTGTTTTTGAGTTTTAGATGTAGCGTGTGAATTCTCCATGCTTAATGAGAATTCTCCACATTATATTCATGTTGATATACCCCATTAAGTATTAACCTACTAACCCTGAAAACCCAATCTAAAGGACTGAAACAGAGGATAGCTGAATTTTGATGTGAGAGAACTTTGAGAAGGAGAATTTTGAATGTCAATAATTAAGGGTGCTTGACCAGTTAGGAAGCATCTCCAAATATTTACTATGGGATTGAAAACAAATTGTCAGTGAAAAGGATAATAAAAATAATGAGTTTTTGAAAAAAACTCAGAGGGCAAAAAAATGAAAAAGTTTGTCTATGGTCAGCTTGAAAATTTGAGTAGGAGCTGGGGTAGATCTAATATTGGTGTGGTAGACCTACAGTCTTTTTTTTTTTAAACTAGGATATTCCAGATAGAATTTTGTTTTAAAAAATGACATTTGTAAAGAATATAATTATTAGAACTTTGTGTCATTTAATGATGTGGCAATGCTATTGTAAAATGTTAGTATGCTATTCATGATCAGCGTTTCTAGTAGTTAATGAAATTAAATGAGAAAGTAGTTAACTCAAACATGTTTTCTTACATTCAATACAATAGTCAAAGCTCTCTCTTTCCTCTGCAAGACATACTGACCCAAGGCCACAGAGTACTCACTGGAGCTAGTAGGCTTCTTTCCAGTAAGTTCTGTTTCTGTTCCCAACAGTCAGAGTTGAGGGCTGGTCAAAAATCAGTTGTTTGCTTCCAAACTGATTTATGCTAGTTGTTATTGTAATTATGTAATTGCATTAAATGTTACATAAACTAATGAAATAAGAGCTGGAAAAAAAATTGTTGTTTCTAGGAAAATGAAGTTAAATTCTTTAGAAAGAGTCCCTAAAGACAGTACGGTTTTTTTAATGCTGTAAACTTAGATGTGTGTGAAAAACTGTAAAAGGTTATGAAGAAAATAAGTAAAAAATCTATAAAGTTTCTCATACTATTTTGATAATGTTTTGTTTTTCACTTTACTGAAACCAGTATCAGATATCTCAGAAGATGCATTGGAATATGGTTTATAGGTGAAGGGCATGATATAATCATTAAAATTCTAATCAGTGAAAAAATACTTAAAGAAAAGGCCTGACCCTACATCAAGATTTCAGAATAAAATGCTTCTGAAACACTTATGTGTTTTATGTTAATGTGTTTAAAGTATATAATGTTAACACAATTAGATGCAAGTTAACCATTCTGCATTTGTTTGTATAAAGTTACTAATTTTCATGAAGCCTAATTCTAAGCATGCAATATAAAACACTGATTACTGTAGCAGTGTACAGATTTAGGAAGTTTGCTTGTAACATTTGATGTTTTAAAAAGAGTTAGATTGACTTGGGTTTATAAAATAGTAAAGACTAAGTCCTTGTGTCATTTCCTAAAATTGAGCTCAGTTTGTAAGACCTGATATATCTCATGTTGAAAGGATGAAAATGAAGTGCTCAGGAGGTATGGACTGTATTTGCTTAAACTATTGTTTTGGACTGAATGTTTGTGTCCCGCTGCCCAAATTCACACATTGAAATCCTAACCTCCAATGTGATGGTATTAGGAGGTGGGACGATTGGGAGGCAATTAGGTTATGAGGGTGGAGCCCTCATGAATGGGATTAACGCCCTTGCTAAAGAGACTCCAGAGAGCTCTGTAGCCCCTATACACCATGTGAGAACACAATGAGAAGATCTCTATGAACTAGGAAGTGAGGTCTCACCAGATATCAAATCTGCTGGAATCTTGATCTTGGATTTCCCAACCTCCAGAACTAAGTGTTGTGGAGAAATAAATGTTGTTTAAGCTACCCCGTCTATGGTATTTTGTTATAGCAGCCCAAGTGGATTAAGACAACTATATATACAGAGATAACATGATCTACAGCAGTGTCTCCCACACTGTTCTCTCAACATATGATACAAGGTTCACTAACCTATGATAAAAAGAGGACAGTGTAGTTTTGAAAGTCCTAATTGCATTAAATATTAAGGACTGTTAGTTACTTTTTTTTAAAAGATTTTTTTATTAAACTATAGCTAACATACAATATTACATTAGTTTTAGATGTACACCATAGTTATTCAATATTTATAAAACTAAAGATGTGATCACAATGATAAGTCCAGCAACCATCTGATACTGTACCACGCTATCACGATATTATTGACTATATTCCCCATGCTGTACATTACATCTCCATGACTCATTTGTTTATACCTGCAAAACTGAATCTCTTATTTACCTTCACCTTTCAACCTTTTTAAAATTTTCAATTACAATCGACATTCAATATTATTTTATATTAACTTCAGGTGTACAGCATAGTGGTTAGACATTTATATAATTTAAGAAGTGATCCCCCTGACAAGTTTAGAACCCACCTGGCAGTATACAGTTGTTACCATGCTATTGACTATATTCCCTATGCTTTACTTTACATCCCATGACTATTTTGTAACTACCAATTTGTATTTCTTAATCCCTTCACCTTTTTCACCTTGCCCCCAACACCCTCCCATCTATCACCCCAATAAGTCTAGTACCCCTGTGACACCATACATAGTTATTACAATATTATTGACTATATTCCTTATGCTATACCCTACATCCCCATGACTACTGTGTAACAACCCATTTATACTTCTTAATCCCCTCCCCTTTTTCACTCACCCCCAAACTGTCTCCCATCTGGCAACCAACAAAATGTTCTATTTATCTATGAGTTTGTTTCTGTTTTGTTTGTTTATTTTGTTCTTTAGATTCCACTTATAAGTGAAATAATATGACATTTGTCTTTCTCTGTCTGACATACTTCACTCAGCACAATACCCTTTAGGTCCATCCATGTTGTTGCAGGTGGCAAGATTTCATTGTTTCTAATGGTTGAGTAATATTCCATTGTATATATGTACCACCTCTTCTTTACCCATTCAACCATTCAGGGACACCCAGGTTGCCTTCACATCTTGGCTATCGTAAATAATGCTGCAATGAAAATACAGATGCAAACGTCCCCTCAAAGTAGTGTTTTGGGTTTTTCTGGATAAATACCCGGAAGTGGAATGACTAGCTCCTTCTTTGTCTCTTGTTATAGCCTTTGTTTTAAGGTCTATTTTGTCTGGTATAAGTATTGCTACCCCAGCTTTTTGTTTGCTTGTTTTTATTTTCATGAAAAATTTTTTTCTATCCTTTAGTTTCAGTCTGTGTGGGTCTTTCCATCTGAAGTGAGTCTCTTGTACTCGTAAGTATGTCCATTTTCTTGTTTTGAGTTAAAATTGCTTTTTTTAAAAAATTAAGATGATGGAAACTTTTTTTGTTATTGTCCTTAGTGGGCAAAATTTTGGATACTCTGGATACTCTATGTTAGAGTTTTCCTTTTTTGAGTGGGCAGTACTTAGTGTTAGAGAGAAGGGTAAGAGGAACTATCAGCTTGCTTGGAATTTCATATAACCTGTTTATTTTATTTATACTAAATTCCATAAAAATATGAATGTAGACCCATGGGATGATACAAGCAGTTAGATTTCTTCACGTATGTCTTGGCAAAGCTTGACTAACATTGTTTAACAGTCCACAAAAATAGGAACATGAAGGGGATTTTGTACTATTTTAAATATTCATGGAGGAAGGGAAATGACTAGGCTTATGTTTTTTAAAAAGGATGAATATTGTAACTGTCCATAGATCTGTGTTTTTAATTCATTCCAAAGTCTGTTGGCCTAGGTATAGTAAGAAGGAGGGAGAGAATCAAACTGTAACTATGTATTCAGCATGCACATTGGTAAGCTTCGGCAGTGAAGAGGCATCTCTCTGGACCCACACACATCCTCAGTTGTGGGCACTACTGATCAAGACTACGTGCACCATTTATATGTAAAATACTTATACAAATATAACACTAACCAATGATTTCCACACTGAGACAGAAATCTCACTGGAAATTAATGGAAAAACCATGCTGAATGGAGGCTAGGAATTTAATAACTGAGGCTTTCTACTGGTTCATTCAGTATTTAAGATTGTTTGTAGCTCTCCTGGAAATAAAAAAGAACTAACCCTAATGCTAATGTCAAAACAACAAAACCAAACAAAAACAACCTTGGTAATTAGGTAAAGGACGTTTAAGCTTTTCATTCACTCTTTCATTACACAGCTTTCTTAGAAGTGTAACTTTTTAAGAATCACTATCAAATATTCACATGCTATGTACATTTTTATAGGTGCTTTACAAATATTAACTCATTTAATTCTCGTAAAAATTCTGAAGTAGTTCTTAGTATTCTTATGGTCCTCATTTTGTATATGAAGAAGCTGAAACACAGAGTTTAAACAAATAAAATTAAAATGCAAATTAAAAACTAAAAACAAGTAGATAAGACTGTGAAATCCCAATGCCTAGGATCGGGCGTACCTGTGATCCCCAACCTTTTTTTTCCCCCCACACCTTGATTTTACCTCAACACAAGTATGTCTCCAGTTATTCCACTGAATGCTGTGAAATTCTTAAAACTCAACTATTTTGAAATTTATTTCAAATGAAAACAGAACTCTACGCCATTCAACAGTGAACTTTTAAAGTTCAGGGGAGGAAGTCACCAGATCAAACAAAGGTAGTCTATGGCACACATTTGATGGCAGGTGTGTTATGGAGAAGTTTCCATTTTAAATTGGAATTCAACTGTCGTGCGACAGCGGCTCCTAGCTATGCAGGGTACAGGTCCGGGTGACAAGAGCCTAGAGGCGGGGCCATACCGTCCATATGTAGCATTCCTCTCCTTATGTCTATGGTGAATAGCACAGTATTGCAACCTCCTGGGAAAAAAAAAAACAAAGAAAAAAAACCAAACAGGTGAGTTTTGGAAACAGTTATATAAACACCCTCAATGAACAGTGTGCAAGGCAAGGTTGTGAATCCGTGTTTCTGTGTGCACGAGATGGTTGGGAAAGGACTTCAAGGGGAGGAATATGCAACATGCTTTTAAAAACCATCTGGGTTCAGATGCATCAGTAGCAATTGAAAGAATACTTTTCAACGACCCAAAGCAGGCCAATGAGAGAAGGTTTAGCAGGGAGCAGGGAGGGAGGGGTGGAAAGGGTTCGGAGAGGCCACCTGGTCCAAACCTTGAGCTGGAAATCTGGGTGGTTTAAGTATGTACAGTGTGTGTGCGGCCCAGCACGATGCTCTGATAGGTCCGGAGTCCTCCAGACTTCGGTCCCTAGGAAGGGATGGGAAGAGCGATGCTTGCAGATTCCCAGAGGCGAGGCTTGCAGGCTGGACAGTCACGAGAATTTAAGTTCTCAGGCATCGACTTAACTTCTGCCCAAGACCACTTGGAGCAAAGCCCTGGACCCTCTAGGTAGGCATGGTCTCTCACCTCTTTGGCCTGGGCTGAAGCTGCGCCTATGGCATTTGGGCCCCCTGGAGACTTGGTCTCACAGCTCCAAACCCTCTCTGTTAAACCCAATCCTGACCACTTGTATGGAGAAAGGAGACTGGGGGGTGAAGGTGGGGCACTACTTTATGATTTATTAAAATTTATTACAATGTATTCACTGCTATTATTTTGTTTTTGCATTTTAATGTTTTCATTCTTTACACAGTTTCAAAGCAACTTCTTTCCAGAGACATCACAGTGCTGTAGGGCACAAGCGCATTACCTGCTGCTTTGGCTCACAACTGGTCTGGGAGGCTCCCGCCCCTGCTCATGCAGTATTAGGAGAGGATGTTTGTCTCTAAACTGCGGAGCCCTGATCCCTTCTTCCCGCCTGCTTCTGCTAAGGTCACTTGGGCCCCTTTTGGCTGTTTGGTTTGGTGCTGTGGGAGCAACCCCTGGTGTCGAGTCTGCACCTTTGTTTGGAGTCCACATATATGCAAAAACAAACAGACAGACAGATAAAAAATCAGCACTGCAAACTCTTACAGGGGTACTGGGAAACTCAGAATTTAGGTAGGTTTGAGACATTGTTTCAGCTTTCAGAGCGTGATCTAGTCCCAGGGGGTTTTTATTCTTCTATGCATAGTCTTTTAATAGGGTACTGCCAATAGGTTTCTGACATTAATTTTCTTTCTGTAGCAAATCAAAGCCATAACTCTTCTTTGGGGACTCATCAGAAGTGGCACCATTCTTTTTTCGCTGCTTTTAATCAGTGTTTTTTTTAGTTTTTCTTGTTTTTGTTTACTTAATACTGCAAGTGGTAGCCGTTGGTTGGGACTTCTGCACCTGTTAAACTGATTCACAGACTGAAAGCCACTGGGTTTTAGCACAGAATTTAAGTTCCCCAAACTGCATATCAGTTTGATCTTAAAGCTGAAAATCTTCCACATAGGAGCCTTCTTTCCACAGTATTTTTCAGAATGCATGTTTCGTGGCTCATAACCCCTTGCTGTTATCATTGCTGTTGTTGATTTGATAGTATAAGTTCTCTTAACCAGCCTCCTCTTCACTGAGGGTTAACAGAACTCCCCCCTTCCTTTCGTGAAGTAGTGTGCTGACTGATGCCAAAGACGCTGAATGTTTAAGGCTGGCGGGTTCCTTTCTGGTAAGTTGGCTCATCTTTGCTTCCAGCAGCTGAGTTGTGTGCTTATCAACAATCTAAGAGTTTAAACCCCAAAACGATGTCAGTTCCCAAACCTGCTATGTCAGTTGCAGTTGTTATTTTAATGACATAATTTATTTAAAAATTACAAGATAAGTTTGAAAAGAAAATAATTATTTCTGAGGAAACTAAATTGAATGTTTAGAATTATCCATGAAAGGCAAGTGATAAAATTACTATTAAATTGGTTGTGGGAGATTGAGGCTGGGAGGGAAAAAAATAACAAAATCCAAAGAAGCCTGCTGTCAGCTAAAGTGTCTTGAATTGTAACTTTTAGCTTGTCTTAAGTTCTTGTTCCACTTGAAAGAAACTGACCCAGGAAATTGTACACAATGCATTGTACGAGTGGCTTAGGCAAGAATTATGATGTAGCATTCCAATCAACGGGCTCATACTCGAAGAAAAGAACTACATAGTATATCAAAAGATTGGTAAATGAAATGTTGGTGTGTCTGTATATATATAAATTGTAATTATTTTATTTTAAAACAAATAAATGTGTTTTTCCCTTAACAGTCTAACCAGTGGTGTTAATCTTATCAGATAAGTAGTTCCTACTGTATTTAGATGGTTTTGGATTTTTTTAAATTTGGGGTTTGGGTTTTGTTCACTGCTTTATTTGGAAGTTGGTGCCTGATATATTTTAGGTGCTAAATAAATAATTGTACAAGGTGTGAATGAATGTGATGATTGAGCTCTTCAATTTGAAAGAAAAAAAAATGTAAATGTGTATATATTTAAAAGTGCTCTCCAGACCAGTTTAGGAGGTGAGAGTGGGGATTGGTGTCAGTGAAGGAGATAGAGGAAGATAACTGTGTTCTTTAAAGAGCATAACACCACAGGTGGGGCAGCTTTTTCCCACCCCACCCCCATCATTCTGACACGTACCCTCACGGTATATTGTCGGCTCTCAGCGTCTTCCTTCCGTTTCTTAGCTGAGATTTTCACTGTGATTTCATTGAGAACTACACTAAACTGTCATTTGTATCACAATTTAGCTCGTACATATTCAGATTTAATTCCATGCACATTAGGATTAATACCTCTTTTAGTTTACTCTGCATGCTAACACACATTTTTGCATGTTTGCTTGATTATTGGTTGCGGGAAGACAAAAGTCAATAGGCTACTTTGAAACCAATCAGAAAAGTTACTAGTAATTTGCTGACTACTTATATGACTAAATTCAATTTCTTTCCCTTTATTTTCTTTGTTTCATTGTGAAATATGGTACATATGTGAATTTCAAAAACAGAGTGCTGTTATGAAAAACAAAACAAACCCACCATAAAACCCCACAAAAAAACTGAACATTGGTGCACCCACCCACCACCCACCTCTTTCAAGAAACAAAACAGCACAGGAAACTTTGAAGCCACCTGAGTGCACATTCTCTCACTTGCATCCCTTCCCTCATTCCTAGAAATAGTCTCTACCCTGTATTTGGTGCTAATTGTTGCCTTGGTTTTCTTTCTAATTTTACTACAATTGGATGTATTCCTACACAATGGGTGTTTAGTTTGCCTATTTTTGAAATTGAAACCAATGGAATCATATTGTATTCCTCTGTTGCTGAATTCTTATTTAATATTTGATCTTTTAATCTTTTTCATTGATGCCCATAACTAATTCATTGATTTTCCATCCCGTTAAATGTTCCAGTGTGTAACTATGCCACAATTTATTTATATTATCCACTGTCATTGGACTTTTTAATTATTTACAGGTTTTTTTTTGTTTTTTTGTTATTGTGATCAATATAGCTGATGAACTTAGACATGCCTCTCAGTTCACAGGAGGAAAAATTTCTCCAGATATAGAATTATACACAGAAGTGGTCAGACAATATGCATATATTCAACTTTACCAAGTAAAGTAAAATTATTTTTTCAAATTTGTTTTAGCAGTTTACACTCCCACCAGCTGTGTATGGATGTTCAAATTCAACTTTTCAAGACAAGACAGCTCTGTGTAGATTTATCTATATCCTGAATTGCTGGGAAATAGCTGCAGTTGGAAGAAAGAAGCAGCTTGGTGTTCATTTTCTTTAAGTCTTACATTCTCTGTGGGAGAGGAAAGCCAGGGAATACATATGATTCTGTTTATGCTAATATAAGATATGTTCGTTTAAAAAGGAAAATTAAATAGTAGACCTGAAAAACAAAGAACATTTTCCTGTTCCTCTTAATTAGATCTTTGAATTTTATTGCCTAGTGTGAAGGTATACCAGAATATACACAGTAGATTACACGTAGGATAACACACCCCAAAGTTATTTTCTCCTTATTTTGTAAGAACTGTAACAGTGCAAAAGTGATAGCTGACTACAGATTTTGGGAGAAATCTTTTTGTTAGTTCTATTATAATTTTCTTTGATGTTATAAGAATGTCAACCATTTTTTAATTTCAAAGTTCCTTGAAATAACATTCCCTTTGTTCTGTAATTGCTTTTGATGTTTTTTGCCTTACAAAATGAAAATATACTCGTTTTACATTTTTAAACAATAAACAACTTTTATTTCCTCACTATTTGAAATTATGTTAATGAAAGATTTTTTTAAAGGGTTTGGGATAAAGTTAAATTTATTTGCCAAATGTGAAAAACACACTTTATTTAAGAGTCTGGATTTAATTGTCATATCAAATGCTTCTGATGTCAAGTTTTCAATATAGTTTAGGTATATAATATTTTGATCCTAATTTCCAAACTAGCAAAGTAGATGATTTTAAGAAATACAGAACTTATAAGAAAATGAGAATGAATATATTTTATATGACCAAGTTGAAATAAACAAAATGTATTGTTATAAACATATAATGATTGTTCATTTCTGCCATACATAATTAAATGATGCTATTTCTGCAATTAAAATATTTTTAATTACAACTTTTAAAAAAGTATTTAGCAAATAACTTTTGTATATAATTTGAAAATAATTATTAATTATTATCTATGAAGAGGGCATTCAACCATTTTCTCCCAAATATTTCATTAAGTGTATATAAATCTAAAAATTCAACATGAACTTATTATTTTGCTGCCGAATTTTGCAAAGAATAATACTGACAATGAAGGAGAAATTAAGTTACTGTATTTTTAGTATTTATTAACTTTACATAATCAGCCAATAAATGTTATTTTAGTAACTCAGTCTTGTTCTTTATTAATGTTTTTAATGGTATAAAGAAAACATGAATTTGACAAGTACTTGTGAATTTACAGTTGTTTTGTAGGACCCAGGCTCACATTGTGACAATGACTCAAGAGATAAGATCCTATTTAACAATTGTTCTTCAAAAGGAAAACAATGGATTTACTACTAGTTTCATTTTACTTGTGCATTCTGTCCTTAGCTACAGCATGCACAGCTTGACTATTTTAAGTCATTGAACAGCTGCTAATTAGTGGTTTTAATAGTCAAGAAAAGGGTGAAGCATGTTGTGCATATAAACTGATCCTAAATATTTCTTCTGAGTAGGGTTGCACAAGAAAAAAAACCTTTAAAAATTGCATTTTAATTCATGATCCAAAGTAACATAACTTTCATATCTGAATCTTCATGTGCTTCCTAACTCATTTTTCACAATAAACCACAAAATACATAATTTGCAATAATCGTTTTAAATTTACAGACTTTACAATAATTACTAGTAGGCACACACAAGCACAGGTGAGAATTATTTTATCCACCAGGAAAGCATGTCAACTTAAAAAAATTCATTACCTCTTTATGAATGGAATCATAATCCTAATGATTTTTCATAAAAAATACTGCCCAAATTCCTCCAGTAATGTTAATGAAAACAGATGATAATTGAAAAGTTTGCCCAGAATTATCAGAACTGATCTATTCAGAATTAATGATAATTCTGAACTCTAGATAACTTAAAAGATTGAAAAAAAAATTTAACTTGAAGATGTGTTTCACATCAGACACAGGACATGGTACTAAATACACCAGCTTAAAAGTTCTAAATGCGTTAGAAAATCACGTGTAATACAAAGAGTCGAGAGACTGTATTGAAGTTTTGTTGTCACCCTGTGTTAATTGCAAATATTGGGGTTTACCTGAAACAGAAGGAAAAAGTTAGGTAAAATTCAACATATTTAGTTTATTTAAGATGAGAAAATATTTTATTAACTGTTTCAACAAAATAAAAAATTGCAATGGTAAACATGAGCAAAATTATAGAAATGAAAAAAAATAAAAGGAGATATTATCCAACACTAACAAATATGTTAACACTTCCTTACCTGAAAATCTATGTTGATCTGCAGCTAAGAGTGGGGCAAAATCCCCTGCTTGTCAAGCTGAGCTCAGAAGAAACCAGAGTACACTAAAGAGCCCTCTCTTAAAAGATTCACTGTGTTCTGAGAATAAGCTTTCGAAGTTTTTATTTTCAAATGTCTTTTGATTTTAGTGTGAACATGTGGAGTTTTCTCCCACTCAGTGGTAATGACCGTTGTTCTATTAAATGTATGGTTTAAAAAAATATTTAATATTCTGTGACAGAACTACTTTTGTTCTATCACTTATAACCTGTACTATTTGCTCCATATAACAGGGTCTGGCTCTCCCTGCCACTGTCACTGACATGGCATTTGCAACTTTACAGAGACAGCACAAGAAATTGTTTTTCAAATGTTAAAACAGCATAATTAAAAAGAACAAAACACTTATTTAAAAACAAAACAAAACAAAACAAAAAAAACCTGTCAAGAAAGTCCCATATTAAATGCTTCCCACATTTAGATTCCCAGAATTTAAAAAAAAAACAAAACTATTTTATTTAGGCCAGCCAAATGGCTCAGTTAGATAAGAGCTTGATAAGAGCTTGCTTAACAGTGTGAGCCCTAAGCAACAGCAGTTCAATGCCCAGCCCGAGCTGAGCTGCCGCTGAGCTGCCAACAGGTGGCAGGATGGCTCAACCAAAAATATAAATAAAAATAAATAAATAAATAAATAGGTAAAGCTATTTTATTTCAAACAATTCAGAAAACTTAAGTCTTGTATTAAATTTTGCTGTTATTGTAAGTTGCTTCAAGTATGAGCTTTACACAGATGTGAAAGAAGTTATACAGAAGGAAAGAAAGGTGAGCAACAGAAAAATATGTTCTTCATTATCATAATAATCATGTTCATCGTGTAAAGAAAGATTCTGAAGACCATACATTTCAAAATTATTGTGCTGTTGTTCACTAGATAGAGACTCTAATCACAAATTAGTCAGTGGTCTCAGATTTTTTCTAAAATTTTTCATCGCAAGTAGCAATTTTTAGTTTCCCTGACTAATCTTACCCTGTCTAACCCTTTGGTAAGGGTATTTACACAAGGTACCAAAGAGAAGGAAAACATCAGATTTATGTCACACCCAAACTGGACTTAACACGAAAATGTAATTATACCATAAGTATCCGAAGAAAGGTGTAAAGCAAAAACCAACCAACCAAACAAAAAAGCACAGTTCATGGTGATTGTTTGTTTAGAAAAATATCTGAAGTGACTTGAAAAGCAGAGGAATATCTGCATTAGTCAAACAAAATAGAGTATTTCTTTCTATTACCTGGTTATGTTAGGCAGAGACAGATTTAGAGGTGGGTTTTTTTTTTTTTGGCCTAATTCTCATATTTTCAACCCTCAGACACAATTTAAATAATTAGAGCAGGGAGTAGTCAGTAGAACTAAAGATTTAAGTAAGTTTGAAAGGCTATATGGATTGAGTCTGAAATTAATTACATGTCATTAACAATTATTTAAACAAAAAAAAGAACTCATCGAGTCAGGGAAAATAGCAGACATATTAATACCTAGCAAATCTAACTAGCATTTGTAAATTGTTGAATTTTACCTTTGTGTGCTCTATTAATTCTTCCTTGGATGGCTGCACATTACAAAAATTATTTTTAAAATGGCCAGGGGTAACTTTTATAGGATTTATGGATGTTCACAGCTAGACTTTTAAAAGTTTCCTGGATAGGCACCACCTTTGTGCCCAGGAGGTTTGTGGTGTGTGTGTGTGTGTGTGTGTGTGTG
>NW_017731936.1:119982-136268 GCF_001890085.2 Hipposideros armiger
AGAGAGAGAGAGAGAGAGAGAGAGAGAGAGAGAGAATTGGGGGGGGGTGCTGTAAGAAGATGGGGATTATCTAGAAAAGTAGTTATCTCAGTGAATTACAAAGATGGCTAGACTTACAGAGTACACTCTTAATTGTATACTGACTCATTTGTAATTTGCAACATGTTTCTGGGTAATAGGACCCTGAGACTGCTCTAGTCTAATTTCATTGTCAAAACCAGGTTAAGTACCATACTGCTAGACATGCATTTCTGATCATTTAAGATCAAATCCTCTGATATTAGCTTTGGGACTCTGATAAGTCCATTCATGTGTCTGGGTTACAGTTTCTTCATTTATAAATTGGTAATAATAGTAATAACTCAACCAATCTCACAGGATGATTGTGAGGAATAAGATAATACATAGCATTTGATAAAATTCCTTTTTAAAGTTAGTTTCAGGTGTACAAAGCAACATACTAGACATTTAAACCCTTCATAAAGTGATAACCCATCCCCAAGCTACTAGCCCTCTGACATCTTTTATAGCTGTTACAATACCATTGACTATTTTCCCTATGTTGTACTCCACATCCCGTGACTATATATATCCATATATTTAGTTATAGTTGACATTCAATGTTATTCTACTTCAGCTTCAGATGTATGATGCAGGGGTCGGGCATCTACACAGCCTGTGATATGATCCCCCTGATAAGTCCAGTGCCCCTCTGGCAGCTTACATGAGCTTTACAACATTGTTGATTATATTCTCCGTACTGTATTAACTACCAATTTGTATTTCTTAATGTCTTTGCGTTTTCCACCCTGCCCCTAATCCATTCCCATCTATCACCCTGATAGATCTAGTGCCTATGGCCCCATACCTAATTATTACAATATTATGCTATATCCTATATCCCCATGACTGCTGTATAACAACCAATTTGTACTTCTTGATCTCTTCCCTTTTCTACCATTCTTAACCCCTTCCTATCCAAAGAAGTCCCTCTAAGATTCCTTGTAATACTGGTTTGGTGGTGATGAACTCCTTCAGCTTTTTCTTGTCTGGGAAACTCCTTATCAGTCCTTCAATTCTAAATGACAGCCTTGCTGGGTAGAGCGATCTTGGTTGTATGTCATTGCTTTTCATCACTTGGAATATTTCCTGCCACTCCCTTCTGGCCTGCAAAGTTTCTGTTGAGAAATCAGCTGACAGTCTTATGGGGGCTCCCTTGTAGGTAACTATCTGCTTTTCTCTTGCTGCTTTTAAGATTCTCTCTTTGTATTTAACCTTTGACATTTTAGTTATGATGTGTCTTGGTGGGCCCTATTTGGGTTCATCTTGTTTGGGACTCTCTGTGCTTTCTGGGCTTGTATGTCTATTTCCTTCACCAGGTTAGGGGAATTTTCTGTCATTATTTCTTCAAATAGGTTTTGAATTCCTTGCTCTCTCTCTTCTCCTTCTAGTACCCTTATAATGTGAATATTGATGTGTTTGATACTGTCCCAGAGGCCCCTTAAACTCTCCTCAATTTTTTGGATTCTTTTTTCTTTTTGCAATTCTGGTTGGGTGTTTTCTGCTACCTTATCTCCTACATCGCTGGTTGGATCCTCTGCTTCATCTAATCTACTGTTAATTCCCTATAATGTATTCTTAATTTCTGTTATTGTGTCCTTTATTTCTGACTTGTTCTTTTTTATGGTTTTCATCTCCATTTTTATGCTTCCTATCTCCCTGTTAAAGTTCTCCCTGAGATCAGTGAGCATTCTTATAACCAATGTTTGGAATTCTGCATCTGATAGATTGCTTATCTCCATTTCACTTAGTTGTTTTTTTGGAGTTTTGTTCTGTTCTTTTATTTGGGAAGTGTTTCTTTGTGTCCCCATTTTGGCTGCCTCTTGTGTTTGTTTCTATGTATTAGGTAGGGCTGCTATGTCTCCCAGTCTTAGTAGAATGGCCTTATGTAGTAGGTGTGCTGTGCGGTTCAGTGGTGTAGTCTTTCTGGTCACCTGAGTCACATGCTCCAGGTGAGTCCCTTGAATTGGTTGTGCATGCTGTCCTCCTGTAGTTGAGCCTTGGTTGATAATTGTACATCAATGGGAGGGACCGACCCTTGGGCTCATTGGTTGTGAGGACTGGCCTTGACTACAGTGGTTGTGCAGGGGCTGACCCTATGTAGCAGGATCTGCCTCAGCAGGACTCTGGTGTCTGCCCAATCTGCCTCTTGGGTGTGTTGTACTTGGAGGCAGCTGGATGATACACCAGCCTGTTTTGAACCTGGCCACTGCGGGTGCCCACCCCAGGACCACCTTGGAGGGGATCCGCTGTAGGTCTACTTCAGCCACAGCCCATGCCCCACCTGGTGCCACCCAGTGGGAGCCAGAAAGAAATCTGTAGATGGCTGCTGCCCATGCTATGCTTGGAAGCGCCTTGAGAGGCCAAGCCACGAACCAAGGCTGGCTGTCGTTTATGCCAGCTTAGAGCTGCTCAGCCAGAGGTGCAGGACATGCTCAAGCCAGATGCTGCTTGTCTGGGTTCCGCAAACCTTTGAGAGACCTTAGGAAAGTGCAGCTTGAGCCAAGGCAGGTAGTCTGCACGAAAAAGCCACTGAAAGCAGCCTGGGTGTGCCTGAAAGCTGGACGGGGCCAGGCCTCTAATTACCAGGGCATGGTGAACAAACTGTGGAGACTCAGATATGGTGGCCACCTGTGTTTGCATGCTGGGAAGTGTGTGTGGGGGCGGGGCTCAACAAAAAAACAATGACTTCTGCCAGCTCCCCATCCAGGAGAAAGCTGCCTCTCCAGCCCTCGTCCCAAGCCAGGTAACTCAATTCCCCAACATTTGTCCCTGCCACCTTTTCAACTGTTGCCCCAGGGATGGAGTTCAGAGCGAGTGATTCTGTTGGTGGGAAGTCTGTGCACAGTCCCTTTAAGTGCAGCTGCACTGTCTTACTCAGTCACCATCTCTGCTGGTTTTCACAACCAAAAATTATGGGAACTTCTCTCCCCCACACTGGAAATCTGGGCTGGAGTGGGCTTGGGATCTCTCACCCTTCTAGGGGATGGAGAAGGACCCCCACAGCCGAAATAGCCCTCCCAATCTTTAATGGTCACACGTGGGTGTGAGACCAGCCCGTTCTGAGTCTCTGACCTTCCTACCAATCTGGAGGTGGCTTCTTCTGCATGTCCTTAGTTGAAAGGCTTCAGTTCAGCTTGATTTTAGGTGATTCTCAATAATGGTTGTCTTGTAGATTACTTGTAATTTTGATGTGGTTGTGAGAGAAGGCAAACACAGTGTTTACCTACTGTGCCATCTTGGTGGTCCTAAAATTCTTAAATACCATATAAATGAAGGGTATTTTACCCAACTATCTGGAACCCTGGTTTCTAGGCATATTCTTCTTGATTATTATTTCTTTCCATCTGTTTCTCCCCTTTTCGTTCCCCTACTCCTACTATACCCTGAAGCTTCCTAATGACAGTGTTTTTCCTAGTATCTAACCCAGGACTTACAATACCTTTCTTAGAGCAAATACTTCCAAGACAGTTTCAATCACTTGCTGTGACAGGTACGAACTTACTGCTTGTCAGCTCCAAACTCACCCTTCACTACTTGTTCTGAAAGTCCATACTGAACTCTATAAGCATTTGTTTGTTTGTTTGTTTGTTTGTTTTAGTGAACTTGGTGTAAATTTAGCCAGTAGAGGGAGTGGGAGAGACATTGCAGGAGGAAGGGCGTGACTTTCCATGGTTCCTGTGTGTGTGGTTTTTCCTTTTCTTTGCTTCTGCTGCATGGTTAGTCGGTGGTGTGGGTGTATGAAGACATACAGTGCAGCTTGGACCAACCCTGTACCAGAGCACACAGTTTCCTGGGGACCTTGTATCCCCAGCCTGGGCATGGTGACCATCTTTTGGCAGCCCTCTTGATGTTGACACCATACACTCTGGGCTTCTGTCCTGTACCAGCATCTGTACTCCCTTTGCACCCTTTCCTGCTAGCTGTGGCTCTCCTGTACCCTGCAGGGTTATTTCCTGCTTTTCTGGTGACTGTGGACCACCACTGGCCCAGCAGTGCAGCCAAATCCCCTGCCATCCAGTGGGCTACCATCACACCTTTTCCAAATAGGTGTGACCCTCAAACTTTTCCTACAAGTTTGTCCTTTCTTAAGTACTTTCCCTCAGCCTTAGGGTACCCCTTACTATTCTTTTTACATTTTTATAGCCACTCTTCTATCATAACTTAATAATTATTTATAGTAAACATCCCTTATTTAAATTACTGTGTGATTTTTGTCTGCTGATTAGGCCCAGACTAATACATAGTCTCATGAAGTACCACATAATCATATAAAAAAAAAATCTATGACAGTCACAACAGTGCCCTAAGTTATAATTCCTATTTATATTATTTTTACTTTAACATATTCATTAACATAAAATCAGTCATCATTTTTTGTGTTTACTACAAGCAACAAAAAAGAAATTTATATAATATCAGCAGGCACCACTGGTGTAAATGGTATTAGTACTATGGATTTTGTGTTTGATTTTATTCAAATGTCTAATTTGCCCTAATTTCCATAAACCAACATTTATTAAACAATCAATAAGTTGTAATTATAAATGTTACTATCTCAGCTATTGAATTCTTAAAATATTGGGAAATAGATTAAAAAACACAATTCAAGTGATTAAATATCTTCCTGTGTAGTGCTACATAACTAGGAGGTACTTTTTCTTTATCCCCAATAGTAATTGTTCATAATTTTTACTGTGTTTGGGTGGAAGTGGCATTGATTCCTATTGTACCAGTCAAACTTCTTTACTTTGACCAGAAAATAATGACTTCTAAATGGGCAAAGCATTTGATGGACCATTTGCAAATAACAGGAAAATAATGTATGTCTTCATGTCTCAGTTGCCATCAATTTTAAGACACATTGTTTGATTATTTAACGTATGAACAAAGGAGAAGTGCTAAAATTAATTATAAGACACCTTAAAATGTAAAAGATATGCTGATTCAGAGATGTTATAATGTGAAAAAAATATACGCCTTAAAATCAATGGAATAGGGAGAACTTAAGGTAATTCTGAGGGATGAATAGCCCAGGTATTTCTGCCCTGCCCTAGTTATCAATACTTCAGTTAAAAGAAAAGTTATTTTCTTTGTATGATTATAATATCATACTTCTAAAATTACAAGGTAGCTTGGTATGTTAGTTTAATAGCCTGTAGGGTTCAGACTGCTGGGGCACTATAGGACAGCATCACATTCCAACACACTGCCTTTATTTGTGACTTGGGTCTTGAGGAAACCCCACGTGGGTTTGGCTTCTTTTCTCAGACTGGCCTGCCACAATTTCCAGTACCCTATAGCAATTTGGATGTTTGTTGTTCTTAGAACATTGAGCCTGTTCTCTTCCCTCTACTTCCTGCCACTCAGATGTTCACTCCATCTCGGTCTTATAGGTCTTTCTTTATGGTTTGTCTCTGTGTGCTCATAAACTTTATGGTTTGTGAAGTTTTGTCGTATGTGTTGTCCAAAGGTTTTTGGGTTAGCTATTCTTGTTTGCCTGTCTGGTCTGTTTTTATGGACAAATTAAGGGAGATTCCAAAACTGCACCACCACTGGCAGAACATTATCAGAATCATTTTGTTTTTTTTAAACTGCCAGCTCCAGGCCATTAATTTAATTCCTGAACTTCTAATGGGTGGAGATCTGGAATTTGAAAATCAATAGTCTATGCACTGCATGGTTGTGCAAAATGGAATTTATTAAAACACTGTACCTATATGCAAAATATTGTGCTCATGTGCATTTCTCTTTGGAGATGTTATATTTACTTTCTTTTCCCAATTCTTACTAGTATCTGATTTCCAAAGATGTAGAAAAACTGTTTTAAAATGTGTCCATAGATTAAACAAGACCAACAGAAATGTATACCTGTTGTTCTACAAACCCATTAATCTCTTTTATGGAGCATTTGTTTTGTTTTGTTTTTATTGTAAAACCATTGTTTTACATTGAAGAATGTTAAAAGAAATAGCTGTATGTATTACAAGAATATTCTTTTTTTTAAATATTTTATTGGGGAATTGGGAGAATGGGAATAGTGCTGGGGAATTGGGGAAGGGGAACAGACAAGTTGCTGTCTTTTTGTTCTTCAGTCTAGTTGTGGAGGATGTTGCTTCACTGGCCCAAGTTGGCACCATCATTGCGCTCTTCCCGGGCGAGGCAGATCAGTCGCCGGTTTCTGGACGGCCACTCACTGCGGCTGCTGGCCGCTCACGCTGGCTGCTGGCTACATACAGTAGCCCATGGCAACCCACTGCCACAGGGGCTGCAGCCTATGCCGTCACCGGTGACTCACAGCAGCCCAGATCCAGGTTGAGCTGTTGTTCAGCATCTTAGCTGTGGAGGGCAGTGTCACTGAGATGTGGGACCTCAGATGTGGGATTCGAACCGGGGCCCTTGGCGTTCCAAGCCAGTTCTTAACCATCGCGCCACTCGGCCGGCCCTACAAGAATATTCTTAATGTCATGCTTTTTATATTATTATGCCAACTTAACAAATATCCAGAGGAAAAATTTCTCTCATGTCTCAGTATCAGAAATTGTCAAGTATATTCATTGTAATTTGAATAACACAGAAACAAATAACTTATGAGTATTTTAGGGTATACATAATTAAATAAAACATATGGCTGAGGCTTAAACTATTAAAATTTGATTACAGACAGAATTATTTTAATATGTGGTACTACTAAGAATACTATAAATTAGCTTGCTTAGGCAGTACTAGTCAGCAATATTTTTTTTTCATTTGTTCTTTTTCTTGTCTACTTGTGACATTCTTCTGCCTGATATTGACAATAAGGATGTTGAAATAAAGTACTAGAACACATATAAATAAGGTACTTGTTTCTTGACTTGGTGAAATGTTTTTATGTTTTCAATTATGAAAAGTCTTGGCTCTCTATCATGTCAATCAATAGGACATACTTTCACTTTTTTTTTTTTTTTTTAGCTGAGCCACCCTGCCACCTGTTGGCAGCTCAGCTCGGGATGGGAATTGAACCGACGACACTGTTGCTCAGAGCTCACACTCTTGAGTGAGCTCTTAACCAACTGAGCCACCCAGCCGGCCCCCATACTTTCACTTTTATCAGTTGCATTATTTCCCAGAAATGGGTATATTTCTTAAAAATATTGGAATATTTCCTGACAACCTTTACAAAATAATGTTTTATTTTACTGTGTTTAAGATGCTGAGGTTTCATAATATTTGGTTCTCTTCTTCTATTTTGAATAAAAATATATTTCCATTGATTTTAACTTGAGTGAGTGAAAATATTATCCCAATAAATATAAACAAAGTTGAAACTTTGTGTGTATTTTCAGAATATCATTACAATTTCCTTTCCTATAATCAAAAGATTACATCTTTTGAACAAATACTTTGATTTAAAGAGAGAACATTTCTTTAGGAATTTGATGATTAAAGTAAAAAACATCATGAGATGTTTTGATTTTATAATGTACATCCTTAAGTCAAATAGAGTCATGAGCCACTTAATTATGGGGATACATTCTGAAAAATGCATCATTTGACAATTTCATTGTGCAAACATTACAGAGTGAAATTACATAAACCTAGATGGTATAGTCTTACATACATAGGCTGTATAGCATAGCTTTTTACTCTCAGGACGCAAGACTACATAGCATATGATTCTACAAAACAACATGAGATTAAATCAAACACAAGAGAAAATGATGCAATGAAGAGACATGGTAAACACAAGATACATGAAGCTGCCGCTGGTATAATATATCATACTGTTTTACAGCAAATTTTTTTTTTAAAGTAGAAAAATTACACTAAAAACACAGTCATTTGTTATCATGATCAAGTAGTATGTATAGTAAGTCCTCACTTAACGTCGATAGGTTCTTGGAAATTGTAACTTGAAGTGAAAGGATATGTAATGGAATAAATTTACCAAAGGCTAATTAACATAAACAAGAGTTAAATTCCTACAGCATATTTCTGGTCACAAAATCATCACCAAATTTCTAAATAAAGACCCAAAACACTTCTGATATTAAACATTGAAATAAATGTGAGTGGTAGATACATGTAAGAAAGATGAATAAAAACAAGTAAGATAATTCTTTTTCATCCCACTTATTTCAGTTTCAGGTGGAGGGTGGGTGGAGCCTATCCTTGGGGTTCAGCTCAGGGAACCCACCCTGGAGAGGACGCCTGTCCATTGCAGGGTGCTTTCCCACCCACACCCACACTCACGCAGACTGGGACAATGTAGACAGACCAATGCACCATATGTGCACATCTTTGGGATGTGGGGGGAAATAGAAGTCCCTGGAGAAATCCCATGAAGACATGGGGAGAACGTGCAAACTCCACACAGACAATAGTGGCCCCAGCCGGGAACCGATTTTTGGTTTTTTTTCTCATCAACATTAAAATGAAACATTTTTGAAGAACTGTACATAATTGTATGTGCTATACTTTTATATGACTGGCAGCACAGTAGGATTGTTTACACCAGCATCACCACAAAGATTTGAGTAAATGCAGGTTGCTACTCTAACTGGGTCCCCAGGAAAGTGTTTGAGGAGAGGGTGGCCTGGGGACCACTGGCTCCTCCTGGACTGAGTCTGGGTGCAGCAGCAGAGGGCCAGACAGGAGAAGGAGGAGGAGGAAAAAGAGATGGAGGAAGGGAAAGAGGAAAGGAGAAAAGGAAGAAAGAAGGGGGTGAATTGCACTCAAAATCCAGGTAGAACAGGCCAGGCCACCTTGCAAACACACTTCAGGCCAGGGTTATGGAGTTAGTCTGGCTTTGACATCATTAGGTTGATAGGAATTTGTCAGCCCCATTTATAATCTCATGGGATCACCATCATAGACTGGCCCATCATTGACTGAAACACCCTTATGTGGCACATGACTATAGTACAAAATTTCCACAAAGCAGACATTGGTGATGAGGTTAATTTTAGAAGTACACCGGTTATAATCATATCACTCTCCAGATTTGTCTGAGGCCTTTGAATGCTACCTAATTGTATTACTATTCTATTCCACGGGCAGTAATGATTCAGACACTGGTTAAGAGGTTTAGCAAAAGCATGCCAGATACTGGGACTGGAATTGGTGAGAGCTTGGAAGGGCTTCAGTTTTATGGCTGACTGAGTATTAGGCAGAATGCTGAACAGGCAAAGGCAGCCTCTGGTCCATAAGACCTCAGGCACTGTGCTGGCACTGGACTAGTGGCCGTAAGGATGAGTCTCAGAAACTGTGGCTGGGGTCAAAGAAATACCCACGGTCGCAGATGCCTACTTATCCTCTGAACCTTGGGCTGGGGAGTAATATATAGGTAGACATCAAATGAACTCAGTTGTGGGACAAAAGACCAACAAGTTAGGAAATATGTGGGTGGGATCATTAGTACAGTTTAAATAACATATCACATTTCTACAAAATTAAGTATTAAAGGAGGAAAATGAAATTATTATAGAAAACATAGATACTATTAAAATGATCATAATCCAAGAGTACAAGTAAGAGGGACAGTTGTTTTTTTTTCCTTCTTTCTTCCCTTTAAAAACTTGCCTATTTCTCAGTTAAGTGGCCTTTGCTTGACTCTTTAACTTTGGCACCAGGAGTTGGCCTAGTGACATGTTTTGTTTAGTTCCTGGGAGGAGAACAAAAGATCCTTCTTCATGAAAATTTCAAACCATTCAACATTAGGATTGTCCTTAGTATTTTCCCTGTGTGAGAGCCTTGCCTGTGGGATTTGACTGATTTTCAAGGCAATAGAACTCTAATAAATCTGGGATTAAGTAGAGTATAAGATGATTCACAAAAATCAAGTGAATTTATTGTCAAATAGACTAATTGTGGGAAGAAATATGAAATACTTGTGCCTCTCTGATGATAATACTTTATGACAGTGAAAATATACTTTCTGGCTACTGAAGCTCACTTTAAAGAAAAGGTATATATTTGTATTCATGGAAATACAGTGAAGTTCTCCTGACGAGCTATCTCTTAGTATAAAGGAGGATATCCTAGGAAGTCAGGCATTATAAGAAATAACAGAATGAGTGGGTCAATCCTCTTCCTTACGAAATACTAGATTAATAAGAATTTTCTTAAAGGTGATATTGCAGGTCTCCTGCTACCCAAATGAAACCTGAAACATGCAAAGTGTTTCCTTTCTCTCAGTAAATGATCATTTAGAATTATACCACAAAGAACGCAGAAATATATAGTCACATGTCACCTCCACTCCAGGCAGGGTAATGACATGATTTTCCTGCTCTTTCCTGTCACAGTTCAGTTTTATATTAAAATCATAAGAAAAATAACTATATTTCTTATGTGTCTTAATGCGTTTTTTAGAACTTGGCATTAAGTTTCAGATTTTTTGTGTGTATTGTCTTTACAATTGCACTGGAATGTTAGTTCCATGAAGACAAGGACATTTTCTATTTAGTACTCTTTCCCCAGTGTCTGAAATAGTGCATGACACATAGCAGGTATTGAATAAAGGAATCAGTGGATGAGAGAAGGAATGAATGTTCAAAGGAGTGTATCTGATATTTATACTATTGTACAATCCCATGGAAAAAAACATATGATGCAGCACCACAATGATAAGGGAGAAAAGACTAAAGTAACTGATGGTCTTTCTTTTCCCCAGCAGGCTCATGTACTATAAAATAAGAAACAGTATAAAAAACTCATAGACACAGACAACAGTTTAGGAGTTACCAGAGGGTAAGGAGGTAGGGGTTGGTAGGAGAAGGTAAAGGGGTCAAATATTAGGTTGTCAGAAAAGTCTTGACATATTTTTTTCTATGTTTTCATTGCAAAAAAGTGTCATGACTTTTCTGAAAACACAAAATATGGTGATAGAAGGAGAACAGACTCTGGATGGTGAATACATAATGCAATATATAGATGGTGTATTATAGAAATGTACACTTGAAACTTATATAGTTTTATTAATCAATGTCACGCCAATAAAAGTAATAAAAGAAAACCTAAAACAAAACAAAACAAAACAAAAAGAAGTAGTATCCTGACTCTTTCATTCCTTTGTCTTTCCTTTTTGTTTGTAATTGGCTTATGTTTTTTTTTTTTAATGTGGAATGTTTGTTAGGGGGTGCTATTAGAAAGGCAATGTTTTTCAACAGATAGGATATTAGTATAAAGAGTCCTAAATAGAAATATACATTTATTCAGTAGTTTGCAACATTTTCCCCAGTACTTATGAAATCGCAAGAGAAAACTCACTTATTTTCCCTATGGGTAATTTCTATAAGCAGGGGATAGTGCATCATATGTGACTCTATGAAAGTTTCTTCAATTATATCATTTCCTATTTTTGGTCTAGGTTATTTAATTAGTGAAGTGTTATTAATGACAAAAATTTTTCTGTATCTGTATTCATACATGACATATATACACTTTTTTAAATATTGAAATATATATTTACTATGGATAATGGTGAAATTTGGCAAAAGATACCCATTAGAACAGTGCTTGATACATTGTAAGTACCACTTAAGTCTTAGCTATTATTGTTATTGTTATATTTATTTTGAAGATACCACTCACTTATTGTAAAGTTCGATAAAGAATTGATTTAAAAAGAATACCCACGGTTTGATGCAGAGCATAATGTGGCAGAAAATCTTGATTGTAGAAATATAAGTTGTAAATTTTTTAGATATCTAGAATGTACATTATTAATTGACAAGATTTCATTGCTTTTGGCAAATTTAAACCTCCATCTATCTACTTACCACCTTTCTTAACTTCACTTAGCCTCAATACCTTCCTCTATAACATGGAGATAGTAATATTTACTTTTGTAAGTCCTTATGAAAATGTATTTTGAAAGATTTCTTTAAATATGACTATGTGTATGTGTATACACCATTGGGCATGTGACAGGTGCCAAAATATTGTAGCTATCATTATATAGTCATTATTATTAATACTATTATTAGCTGGTCTGTCCAACTACACTGTGTATTGATTCTCTGCATACATTTATCCTTCCTAAATCATCAACTAGTTTTTTTGTTTTTTTTTTTAATTCCCCCAGTATCTCATTTTCTTGCCTTCTATTTTACCTAGCTTCTGAAGAGAAAGGAAAAAATAATTCCTCATTACTTCCTTAAAACAATAATGCTGATTATAAGAAAGTTTTCCCTTATAATGATCTACTATTGACTTTTTCTGTTAACACCTACTCATTAGTCCTAATTCTGTCACCTCAGTTCCTGATTCAATTCTTTTTTAAAAAAAAATAAGTGGAAAAGATAACATGCTGCTCAAAAACAAAAATTCAGAGTCATTTTATAGAGTGTCTTCTAAAATCTAAGTGATATTTGTTATCTGAATTTGAAATAGCATTTGTAGCAGGGTCATACTAATTCCACTAAGAAGGGCAAAAAGTCTTTACAATGCCAGGTTATGTTATTATCTAATAGTTAAAAAATAAAAACACTGTATTATTAACTAGAATTAAAAAATATATAGATCTCTTTTTGATCTACCCTAATCTCCAGTTCTTTATTACATACATTTTTTTTTAGTGGTTGTCGGTTTGATGAGTCCTGTCACATGGATTTATTATTGTCTATTAAAATCAGCAGAAAGGACTCTGGGACAAGAATGAATATTTGAGAAAACCGAAAACTTCAAAATGGTGGAAACTCATGAAGTAATAAAGCACTAAGCTGAAGTAATTTCTTTTACCCTAAAAAATTTTCCTTAGTTTCCCCAACTTCGTTGAAATTGCAATGCGGTCTTTGGTTTTTAGCTGAGACATACGCCTACACACTGAAGATTCATAATAATGTTGTCTACATGTTCCATGTTAGAGCATTTTTATTTCAACCAGTTAATAAATCTTTCTTTGAGTTCTGAAGTATAACAAACCCTGGAGTCATGGTGGTCTCTGCACTTAGAAGCTTCCACTCTAACAGGGAAGGTAGTCATCAGACAAGAAATTACAAATGTAATGAGTATTGCAATGGAGTAAGTCACAGGGATTGTATTCTAGTCTTGACAAAAGTGGACATCCTAGAGGGTGCTCCTAAGAAAATGAAAGAACTTATAATCAAGCCTCACCACTAAATATCTCACCTTAGAGGGGGTGTGACACATCATTATATTTAATTTTATGCCTAAATGAGATATATTAAAGTGAAACTCTTATGGATATATGCAGATATGAAAATATGGAGTTTTAATTTTTTTGAGGAGGGTTGGGCCCTTAGGAGAAATTAGGGCATGGACATATTAAATAATTTATTCCTTCATCAAAATAGTTACAGGAATTTCCAATTCTGTCAAAGAACGAATTTCCCTTCTGGATTGATCTGAACGATATAAAGGAAAATGTTGAAATATCTCTATGTATTACTAAAAAGTGCCATCATGGTGTAAATTTAAATATATTTAAAAAAAATTTCTCTTTGGGATAATAAAAGGTCCATGATATTTTTACTATCTGTATGAAATCTCAATATATAGTAAAATAGAACTAGGCGTTTTCTATACATATGAGCCAGATCACATTAGTCAAAGAACTAACTCATCTCAACTGGATTTAACTAGTTTTTTACTATTATTAAAAATGCGTTTGCAGACTATACCCCATCATCCAGATATTGGTCTCTAATACAGTGCCATACCATAAAAAAACAGGGCTCCTTGGAGAAATGGCTGATTCTTAGAGGAGACAAGGTGAGTGTAAGAGGAGCCTATAATAAAAATCTTGTTATGCCATAAGGTAAGGAAGAACAAAAATAAGAAAAAGAAAAAAGAAATACATGTTATGAAACACAGGATCTGCTTTGAAAGGGCCAAATATGGGAGAGTCTGAGGACTAAAATATGTAGGTCCAGTAATTCTAAACTAGTGCAAAAAGCAGCAGCATGTGTGAGTGCAGTCAGTCAACAGATAAATAGATTAATGAATGAGTGATTACATGCATGCATGCTGGAGAAAGGAAGCTCTTAAAGTAGAATGCTGAGGGTCGGCTTATAAATGTGGGGGGGGAATATTGGAGCTGGAAAATTGGCCTTTGCAACCATCATAATAAAGATCTAATGAGGAAAGAGTCAGCGGTGGCTACTGTACCTAGGGGATCAGGATATTTGCATGGTCTTAAAGAGTCTCCCCACAAACTGTTTCTTAGTTACATGGAAAAAATAGTAATTACACAGTAGAGGAAACAGAGGACACCTTGGTTATTCACCAAAATTAATATCACCAATGAAGGGCAGATGGACATTGTATGTCACCCTGAAAGGACATAAAGTCACCAATGCAACATTCTAATTGAAAATGGACACCCTGAGTTAATCATGAGGAAGTATCAGACAAATCTACAATGAGAAACGGCCTATTGGAAAAAAGGAGGATTCTACTCTTTGAAAGTGTCAATATCATAAGAGAAAAAGAAAGGCTAAGGAAATGCTCCATTCTTAGTCTTGCTAAAGAAAGCTCATAAGGCTTATCAACAAAATGCCATTCCTGACTCTAGTCTGGATCCTGTACTAAAAAAGAAAATATTATAAAAGACATTATTAGGTCAAATGACAAAATTGGAAGAATGATGGTTGACATATTAAATCAAACAAATTTATCAATTTATTGCTGAAGTTAGTAAATATACCATGGGTAAGTAAGATGATACCTCTATTCAAATGCACACAGGTATTTAGGGGAAAGGTTCATGGAGGATATTAACTTCAAATGTTTCAGAACACACAGATGTACTCACACACATACACAGATCTAATTATAGAGCAAATGGGATACATTTTTAACAGTAAATGAAAGGGTATATGGATTTTCTTTTTAATGTGTAGGTTTTGCAACTTTTTAAGTTTGAAATTATTTTCAAATAAAAATATTTTAAAATATTTTTATTAAAATATAGCTAGCATTCAGTATTACATTAGTTTCAGGTATACACCTAGTTTTATCCAACATGTATATACCTAAAAAAGTGATCAACATAAGTCCAGCAACCATCTGACACTTCACTATGCTATCACATTGTTATTCACTACATTCCCCATGCTGTTCATTACATCCCCGTGATTTACTTGTATACCTGAAAATTTGAACCTCTTATCCCCCTTCACCTTTTCCTCCTTTTTAAAATTTTCAATTAGTTAATATTTAATATAATTTTATATTAATTTCAGGAATACAGCATACTGGTTAGACATTTATATAATTTAAGAAGTGATCCCCCTGATGAGTCCAGCACCCACCTGGCACTATACATAGTTATTGCTATATTATTTATTGACTATATATCCCTTATGCTTTACTTTACATCGCCATGACTATTTGGTAACTACCAATTTTTACTTTTTAATCCCTTCACCTTTTTACCCTGTCCTTCAACCGCCCTCTCATCTATCACCTCAACAAATCTAGTATCCATCTGACACCAAACATAGTTATTACAGTATATACTATATGCCATATATTATAACCTATACCCGCATGTCTATTTTGTAACAACCAATTTGTACTTCCTAATTCCTTCCCCTTTTACACCCATTCCCAAGCCCTCTCCTGTCTGACAACCATCAAAATGTTCTCTGCATCTATGAGTTTGCTTTTGTTTTGTTTATTTTGTTCTTTAGATTCCACATAAAAGTGAAATCACATTGCATCTGTCTTTCTCTTTCTGACATACTTCACTTGGCATAATACCCTTCAGATCCATCTATACCTCTGCAGATGGCAACAACCCACTCCTTTCCATGGCTGAACAATATTCCATTGCATACATATACCACCTCCTCTTTATCCATTCATCCATCGACAGGCACCCAGGCTGCCTCCACATCTTGACTGTTGTAAACAATGCTGCAATGAACATATGGATGAGCACGTCCCCTTGAAGTAGTGTTTTGAGTTTCTTCGGATAAATACCCACAAGTGGGATTACAAGGTCCTTTTTTGTTTCTTGTTATAGCCTTTGTTTTAAAGTCTATTTTGTCTGAAATAAGTATTGCTACCACAACTTTCTTTTTTTTTTTTCATTTCTGCTTTCATGAAATATCTTTTCTCATCACTTTACCTTCAGTCTGTGTGTGTCTTTCAATCTGAAGTGAGTCTCTTGCAGGAAGCACATGTAAGGGTCTTGTTTTCTTATTCAATCAGCCCCCCTATCTTTTGATTGGAACATTTAATCCATTCAGATTTTAAGTAATTGTTGATATATA
>NW_017731936.1:137797-140273 GCF_001890085.2 Hipposideros armiger
TGAAGCTAGATGCTGCTTATTTGGGTTTTGTGAATCTTTGAGAGATTTTATGAAAGTCTGCAGCTTGAGAAAAGACAGACTGTATGCAAAAGCCACTGGAAGTCGCTTGCATGTGCTTGAAAGTTGGGTGGGATATGGACTTAGGTAATCACTAGGGTTGTGCAGATGAAAGGTGATAGCCATTTGATGGAGACTCAGATATGGTGTCTGCCTGCGTCTGCAGGCTGGGAGCAGGAGGGCTCAACATAGAAACAATGGCTTCCACCAGCTCTTCTGTCTGGGAGAAAGCTGCCCTTCCAGCCCCTTCCCTGCAGCTAGACAATTCAGTTCTTCCCCATATGTCCCTGGCACCTTTCGAGCTGCTGCCCCAGCACTGGTGCTTGGAGACAGTGAGTCTGTCAGCAGGGCAAGTCTGTTCATGGTTTCTTTATGAGGAATGCCTGGGAGTGTAGCTGCCCTCCATCTCACTCAGCCACAATCTTGCTGGTTTTCACAGACAGAAGATATGGGGACTTCTCTCCCCAGCACTGAAACTCTGGGCTGGGGGTGCCTGCTGTGAGGCTGGGACCCTTTGCTCCTTATGGCAGGGGGGAACTTCCAGAGCTGAGATACCTTTCCCAATTTTTAATGGTCACACATGGGTGGGGGACCAGCCCATTTGGCATCTCTGCCCCTCCTACCAGTCTTGACCTGGCTTCTTCTGTTATGTTCATAGTTGTAGGGCTTTCATTCAGCTAGACTTCAGGCGATACTCAATAATTGTTGTTCTGTAATTTAATTGTAACTGATGTGGTCCTGAGAAAAGGTGAGCTCAGTGTTTACCTACTCTGCCATCTTGATCAGAAATCTCAAATAAAAAGTTTTTAAAATCTTTTTGTATTTTAAAACTATTTGTAAATTTAAACTCTGCTAAAATTATTCTAATAAAATAAAAGTTTAGGCAAAAATGAAGCATGCTATATTGAATAATACAAAATGTGAAAAAAATAGTGTGTAACTTTCTACTTAAGAAGCATTACATTTTATTGCTTTTAAAATGTTATTTTTAGAAGATTATGTGTCATTTATGTTTTTATGTATTGTCTGAAAAACACTGATTTAAGTATAAATAGAGCAACAGATAAATTAATATGTAATATTTTAAGGCAATTCATAAAATATATATGCATTTAATTACCCTTATTCCTGGAGAACTAGTCATATTATTAAAGACATTAAAAAAAAAACATTTATGAAAACTTTATTTTCCTATTTTATTTACTTCACTTTTAGTTTTTCACTATTTCACTTTTTCAAATTATTTACTGTTGCTCCTGATGAATACAGTTAATATAATAGCTCTTATCTTAACTAAACAGAGGACTGATGGTTGCAAAGATATTAAAACACAACCTTTTTCTCCCATAGACACAATATTCTCTTATCAGCTGTAACAAATACCTCTTCTGTTCATTGATATTTAGTTAATAAATGAATGTTTCTGTTCCATAATTTATGTAAAAAGATTTCAGTTAACTTAGCTGAGTGACACACTGTGCTGACCCAAAGATGAAAGCCTTGATGTTATTCTTGCTTGGAGAATATGAAAAATAATGGGCTACTGAAACATTTCCATTTAATTTTCAACAAGACATCTAAAGTACTGTCAGCAGTGAGATTTTTAAAACATATATCAACAATGGATAAGCCCTTTAAATTCTAATTTATCCCACATCCTCAACATTAATGTTTTAAGGGGCAACCATCAGACTGCACAATTGGTAGGCAAAACAGTGAATTTGTCTTGTTCTATTATTTATGTACAGTTGTCATCACTCTGAAATCTGGTAATAAAAGCAAATAGCACACATTTGCAATAACCAAAATATATTTTTACTCATGAAATTATACAATGAAAAGACTCTAACACCCACATACACATAGTGAACTTTGTAAAAAATGCTAATTTCAATTAGATTATCATATACAAATAAATAATGGTTGAGATTATTTAATAAACAATTCCTTTAAACTGCCTTGAAACCAAACCTCCCTTGTATAGCTAAAATTTGAAGCTATTTTATATAATCCAAATCAAGAGATAATTCAATAAATAACTCAAATATATAAATTATTATCTGTTTGGTTCTAACAACTAGATTCAGTATTTATAAAGGTCCAGATAATTGACAACTATTTTTGGTTTCATTCTGTACATTAGACCCTCAGAACTTATTCATCTTATAATTGAAAGTTTGTACACTTTGACCAACAGCTACTCATTTTCCCTTCCCTCCAGTCCCTGGCAACTACTATTTTACTCTGTTTCTATGAGGTTCATAATTTTTTTTTTTTTAGGTTTCACATTAAGTGATACCACTTGTATTCTTCTGCCTGGCTTATTTTACTTAGCCTAATGCTTTCCAGGTTCATCCAAGTTGTCACAAATGGCAGGATTTCTTTCCTTTTTATGGATGAATAATATTTCATATTATAT
>NW_017731936.1:140373-141839 GCF_001890085.2 Hipposideros armiger
CCCCCCTATCTTTTGATTGGAACATTTAATCCATTCAGATTTTAAGTAATTGTTGATATATAGTTATTGCCATTTGATTATTAATATTTTTGATCTTTTTTTTTTTCTTTCATCTTAAAGAACTCCAGCATTCCTTATAATTGGTGTTAATGAACTCTTTTAGCTTTTTCTGGTCTGGGAATCTCTTTATCTGTCCTTCAATTCTAAATGATAGCTTTGCTGGGTAAGTAATCTTATTTGTAGATCCATACTTTTCATCATTTTTAATATTTCCTGCCAATCCCTTCTGGCCTGAAAAGTTTCTGTTCAGAAATAAACTGACAGTCTTATGGGAGCTCCTTTGTAGGTAACTGTTTCCCTCTTGCTGCTTTTAGATTCTCTCTTTGTCTTTAATCTTAGGCATTTTAATTATGATATGTCTTGGTGTGGGCCTCTTTGGATTCATCTTGTTTGGGACTCTGTGCTTCTTGGGCTTGTATGTCTATTTCCTTTGCCAGGTTAGGGAAGTTTTCTGTCATTATTTCTTCAAGTAGGTTTTCAATTCCTTGTTCTGTCTCTTCTCCTTCTGGTACCCCCATGGTGTGAATGTTGGTATGCTTGATGTTGTCCCAGAGGCCACTTAAACCTTCCTCATTTTTTTTTGGATTCTTTTTTCTTTTTGCTGTTCTGATTGGATGTTTTTTGTTACCTTATCTTTCAAATCACTGATTTGATCCTCTGTTTTATCTGATCTACTGGTGATTCCCTCTAATGTATTCTTCATTTCAATTACTGTATTCTTTATATCTGACTGGTTCTTTTTTATGTTTTCTATTTCCATTTTTTATGTTTTCTACTTCTTTGTTGAATTTCTCCCTGAGATCACTGAGCATCCTTATAACCAGTGTTTTGAATTCTGCATCTAGTAGATTTCTTGTCCTCATTTAGTCTTTTTCTGGAGCTTTGTTCTGTTCTTTCACTTGGGATATTTTTTTGTCTTCTCGTTTTGGCTGCCTCCCTGTGCTTGTTTCTATGTATTATAAAGGGCTGCTATGTCTCCCAGTCTTAGTAGAGTGGCCTTATGTAGTAGGTGTGCTGTGGGGCTCAGTGATGGAGTTTTCCTGGTCACTTCTGTTGTGTACTCCAGGTGTATCCCTTGTGTGGGCTGTGTGTGCCCTCTTCTTGTAGTTGAGACTTGATTGTTGTTTGTGTCAATGGGAAGGATTGATCTTTGAGTTGATTAGTTGTGAGGACTGGCTGTGATTACAGTAGAGGAGCTGTTTGCAGGGGCTGACCCTGCAGAGCAGGGTTTACTTTAGCGGGAGCTCTGTTGCCTGCCCAGCCTGCCTTTTGGGTGTGTCATCCTTGTAAGAGGCTGGGTGATGCTTTGGCCCAGTGTAAAGCTGGCCACTGGGCCTGCCAACCCTGTGGCCTCCTAGGAGGGGATCTGCTGCACACCAAGTTCAGCTGCAGTCTGTGCCCTGCTG
>NW_017731936.1:144594-164629 GCF_001890085.2 Hipposideros armiger
ATTATTACAATTTTAATACAGTTCTCCTTTCTTAAAATGTGTATACATTTATTTGGCACCCTCTGTAAATAATATATATCAATATACCAATGTTATATATATATCACATTTTCATTACCCATTCATCTGTCAACAGACTTATGTTTTTTCCATATCATGGCTATTGTGAATAACGCTGCAATAAATGTGGGAGTGCAGGTATCTCATTGAGACACTAATTTCATTTCCTTTGGTTATAGATGGGGAAGTGCAACTGCTGGGTCATAAGGTAGTTCTATTTTTTATTTTTTGAGGAACTTCTATACTGTTTTCCATAGAGGCTGCACAAATTTATATTTCCACTAATGGTGTACAAGTGTTCCCTTTCTTCATATTGTCGCCAACATTTGTTCTCTTGACATTTTGATAATAACCATCCTAACAGGTGTGACGTGATATATCATTTTGGTTTTGATTTGCATTTCTCTGATGATTAGTGATCTTTACCATCTTTTCAAGTAGCTGTTGGCTATTTGTATATCTTCTTTGGAAAAATGTCTATTTAGGTCCTCTGGCCATTTTTACATCAGATTATTCTTTTTGCTAGTGAGTTGTGTGAGTAACTTATACATTTTAGACATTAACTCCATATCAGATAGATGGTTTGCAATATTTTCTCTTATTCTGTAGGTTGTCTTTTCATTTTGTTGATTTTTTTTTTGCTGTGCACAAGCTTTTTAGTTTGGTGTAGATGCACTTTCCATTATATATTTTGTGTTTGTCCTTTTGGTGTCATATCAAAAAATTTCTTGCAATACCAATACCAAGGAGAATTTTTTCTATGTTTTCTTTTATGAGTTTTATGGTCTCAGGTCTTATATGTAAGTCTTTTTGTGAGCGGTATAAGATAGGGGTCCAGTTTCATTTTTTTTGCGTGTGAATGTCCAGTTTTCCCAGCACCATTTATAGACGAGATTATTATTTCCCCATTGTATATCCTTGCACTTTTGTCCAATATTATTGGGTTGTTGGAAAAGTCATGACTAATTTTTTTAATGTTTTTTGTTGCAACAATGTGTCATCACTTTTCCAACAACCCAATAGTTGATGATATATGTGTGAATTCATTTCTGAGCTCTCTATTCAGTTCCATTGGTCTATGTGTCTCGTTGAATGCCAGTACCATTCTATTTTGATTATTATAGCTTTGTAGCATAGTTTGAAATCAGGAAGTGTGATGCCTACAATTTTGTTCTTTTTCAGGATTGCTTAAGCTATTTGGATTAATTTCCTCAGTGATCCTTTGTGTATAGTTATTCTCCAGTCTTTGCTTTACTGTGTTTTATGTGGGAGGACATAAGCTTGTGTAGCCTACTCTGCCACCTGGCTGATATAATTCCTGGGTAATGTTATAAGGATAGATAAATGCTAAAAGTTCCAAAGATAGATAGATAAATATTATTTTTATTACAGTGTGTAGTTTATTATAATTATATATAAAAACACTGATGGAGATACACACACACACATGTTGTGGGTTCACACATCCTATGAACAAATATTGATTAAACACCTACTATGTAACATCACAGTGTTAAAAAGTAATAACTGTGAGGAAAATAGGAGAAAAAAACTAACAGTAAATTCTAAAGAGGTTGCTTCTCTATGGAGACTCTAGAGAACATGATTTCTGAAAACATTCTGTAACTGACATTTGTTTGATTGATAGTTGTCCCAAACAAGCTGAAAAATGCCCTCTACTGGAAGATGTAGGTTTACCATGTCTGGCCTGAGTTTAGCCTGTTTCCATGGGTCATCTTTAAGGGCTTAAGTTTGGCTTAGGGAGGGCACAGTTTAGGGGTGGGAGCTGAGGGTGCATATGAAGGAAGGAGCAACTGTTTTGAAGAGCCATTCACATTGTTTTCTCTTAGTAACTTTATTTCAAAATTGCACTTACATTTTGGAAATCTTTTAAACTTTTGAGTAAGTTGTTTTCACTTTTTGGAGATAGAGAATCATGAGAAATTTCAAACTGGAAGGAAGAATGTGAACCTTTGACTTTTATTCCATTAGCTTCTGTCAAGGCTTGAAATTATGCATATTTCTATTTCTGCCACTTATAAATTATTTAGACATAGAGAATGTGATTTTAAGATTCACTGAAAAATCAGACTGTTTTTCTTACCCCCTCTTTTAGTGGTTCATTTGGTCATTTATTCAATATTTAGAAAACAAAGAATTGTAATAAGCACAGTTAATCAGTTTCCTTGTCCATGTATGCTTCTGAGGAAAATCAGTAACATATTATTTTTTATCTTTTATTTTTGACTTAGTTTTCAAAAAATCTTTCCTGAACACCTATGATGTGCTGCTTGGAGTAGGAGTCAGAAAGAGAAATATGCCAAAGACTTAGTGTGCGAGGTCGGACAATTAAGTTCGCGAACTCATCCTACTAAAAGTGCTACATACCTTATTGCTGAATATCACTACATTCACCTTTGAAGTACTGCCTTTGGGAAGCTATGCACCAATGCCAGCGCCTAGTCAACCCTTCAAAGCAGTTGTGGAACTCTTTCTTGGCAATAGCTATCAGAGCTGTGTAGTACTTGATGTCCTGAATGTCATTAAAATGTCTTCCTTTCAATATTACCTTTATCTCCGGGTAAAGAAAGAAGTAATTGGGGGCCAGATCAGGTGAATAGGGAGGGTGTTCCCATACAATTAAATGTTTACTGTCTAAAAACTCCCTCACAGACAGTGCTGTGTGAGCTGGTGCATTGTCATGATGCAAAAGCCATGAATTGTTGGTGAAAAGTTCAGGTCATGTAACTTTTTCACACAACCTGTTCAGCACTTTCAAATGGTAAACTTGGTTAACTGTTTGTCCTGTTGGTACAAATTCATAATGAATAGTCCCTCTGATATCAAAAAAGGTTAGCAACATCGTTGCAACAAGTTTGCGAACCTAATTATCAGACTGCGTATAAGAACCCATTATTCATGAATACAGTATCCTGGGTTGATCTGTATAATGTTACAAAAACACTATATAGCTATTATAAAATTGGAAATCATAATTGCTTTTAATAATTTTCAATATTATGTAAGCAAAGCTATCATAAGTTAATGAAAATTTATATTAACATATATTATTAATAGCATAACAACTAGTGTTTATACATCAAAATCACATGAAGGGATAATTGCAGATTATAACCTCACCTCCAGAGTTTCTGATTCAGTACATCTGGGATGGGATGTAAGAATTTGTGATTCTAATAAGCTCCCAGATGCTACTGCTGCTACCAGGAGCACACTTTGATTTAAATCGGGGCTACACTAACGCTATGGGTTAAATCCAGTGACCACCTGGGTTTGTTTTTGTAAATAAAGCTTTACTGGAACACAGCTTCACCCATTTGTATTGTCTATGCTCTATGGGTACTCTTGTAATACTGTGACAAAGTTACATAGTTGTAACAGAAGAGAACTTATGACCCACAAAGTCTGAAATATTTACTATCTGGCCTTTCACAGGAAAAAAAAAATGCTAACCTTTTATTTAAATGGTCATTGTGTTATCATCTTGGGCTCTCATTTGAAATTATATCTGTTATTTTTAGTAGAACATTATCTTGATAATCAGAAATCCCAAGAAAGAACTACTGGCTTAAAGTTTTTTTGAGGTACTTACTATGCAGCTTTATGGATTTAACAAACTGATTCCAGTAACTGTTGACTAAAAAGTAAAATAGAAATTCCTTTTCACTCCTCCAGAGTATGAATATGCCAGTAAGAAAAAGAGGATAAATAATGCAGTTTAAAGGGTAAATTAGTTTGAAGACCAGACCTATTTATATTATTTGACACATCAACTTAACAATTCTAGATGTTTAATATTAGCTAGTATCAGTTGGCAAGAATATAGGGAAAGTTGGTATTTTTTTTCCAGTATTTTTTTCCTGAAGTAAATAATGGTAACTTTCTCTTCTCTCAAAATAAGGCTGTTTAGAAAGTGTCTACCGAAATCGTATCAGAATTAAAATTTATTCTTTTTAAATTAATCAAGGATTTCAGAAATAACACAATCAACATTTAGTTTACAAATAATTAACAGAAAAAGTGGGTTGATATTTTAAAATTATTGATGTCTTTCTCCCAATAAGCCTCAGTGGCAGATTCTTTGGTTTATGCACTCATCCTGTGGTGCTTTGATTTAGCACTGCATTACTTGAGCAGAGAGGCAGTGTGGGAGTGGTCCATTTCTGGTTGCTGCAGATCCTGGAAGAGGTGGGGAAGCTCCTGACTCTGCAGCTGACTGCCTTTCCCAGTTGTAACAGCAGTAGAGTAGGGACTAGATGTTGTTCCTAGAAAGTGAATCTACAGCAGAGTGTTCTCAACCTCGACACAATTCACTTTGAAAAAAATTTAACATAGAAAAAGCAGTTTTAGTTTTGTGATTTTTTAATATATCTTTTGCTTATTTTTTGAAAACAAAGAGATTTCTCAATATATTTGCTACCAGAACGTGACTCAAACACAAATGTGAAAACAATGCAATTACAAAAGAAAGCAAGATATCAAACTTTGAATCACTGGGAATTGAAAGAGGAATAACACTATCTCTGCAGCTCTCCCCAGTGGACTTGATAGTAAGGAGCAACAAATGTATCCGTAGTAAAAAACATCAGAACTGCAAATGAGCACATGTGCAGGCTGATTTTAAGTGTAACTCTTATTACTTGAGATACAAATAAGGCAGGACCTTATGTCCTGATATGGAGTGAATTATGTTCCCTCAAAATTCCCTTGTTGAAGCTCTGACCTCCGTTGTAATTGCATTTAGAGATAGGGTCTTTAAGGAGATATTTAAGGTTAAATGAGGTCATAAGGGCCCTAAAGCCATAGGACAGGGGGCTTTATAAGTAGAAGAGACACCAAAGATCTCTCTTTTATCTCTGTGCTTAGGTACAGAAAAAGCCATGTAAAGACACAGAGAGAAGGTGGGTACCTGCAAGCTGGAAAGACAGGTGTTACCGGGAACCAACCTTGATCTTAGACTTCTAACCTTCAGAGCTGTGAGAAAATAAACGTCTGTTGTTTAAACCACCCATCTGTGGTATTTTGTTATGGCAGCCTGAGCAGAATAATACATGTCTGTTGTGCAAAAGACCTAAGCAATAATCAAATGCAACTGCTGTTCTTGGAAAGGTATTTGAAAACAAACTGTGACTATTTTAAAGGAATGGCATCACAATTTTTATATCAAAATAGAAAAAAATAGATGAAAATTCTTGGTTAAAGGAGTAGAAGAAGTAGACAAACAAGAAAATAATAGCTTGACAAAGACATCCTCCTTGCCCTAAGGGATGGGAGTTTAGTAGAAGAGACAGAGGTTTAGAGAAATAATTGTAATGCAGTAGGATAGTTTATTAGTTTTTTTGTTGCTGCCATAACAAGTTACCACAAACTGACAGGCTTAAAGCCAAATTTATCTCACAGTTTGATAGGTCAGAAGTCTAATGTGAAACACCAAGCTAAAATCAAAGCATTGGGAAGCTGCATTCCTTTAAAAAGAATTTTTTTTATTAAAAGAAAATACTTTAATAAAAAAATTCAATTACAGTTGGCATTCAATATTATTTTATATTAGTTTCATGTGCACTGCATAGTGGTGAGACATTTACATAATTTACAAAGTGATCCCCCAAATAGTCTAGTATCCACCTGCATAGTTATTACAATATTATTGACTATGTTCCCTATACTGTACTTTACACCCCCTTTTTGTAACTACAAATTTGCATTTTTTAAATCCCTTCACCTTTCTCACCCAGCCCCACCAACTTCCCTCCCATCAGGCAACCATCAGTTTGTTCTCTGTATCTATGAATCTGCTTCTGTTTTGTTTGCTCATTTATTTTGTCCTATAGATTCCACATATAAGCAAAAATCATATGGCAGTTGTCTTTCTCTCTCTGACATACTCCACTCAGCAAAACACTCTCCAGGTCCATCCATGCTGCTGCAGGTAGCCAGAACCCATCCCCTTCCATGGCTGAGCAATACTCCATTGTATATATGTACCACCTCCTCTTCATTCATTCATCCATCGATGGACACCCAGGCTACCTCCACATCTGGGCTTTTGTAAACAATGCTGCAGCCCCAGTTTTTTTCTATTTTTGTTTTTTCATTTTCATGAAATATCTTTTTCCTTCCCTTTACTTTCAATCTGAAGTGAGTCTCTTGTAGGCAGCGTATGTGTGGGTCTTGTTTCTTTATCCATTCAGCCACCCTATCTTTCCATGGGAACTTCTAATCCATTTATTTTTAAAGTATTTGTTGATAGATGCATAGTTACTGTCATTATTATTCATATATTTAACCCTTCTTCTTCCTCCTCTCCTCCTTCTTCTTCTTCTTCTTCTTCTTCTTCTTCTTCTTCTTCTTCTTCTTCTTCTTCTTCTTCTTCTCATCCCTTTAACATTTCTTATGATACTGGTTTTGTAGTGATGAACTTCTTTAGCTTTCTCTTGTCTGGGAGGGAAGCTGTGTTCCTTACTGGAGGCTCTAGGGAAGAATTGCTACCAAGATGATTCAGGTTTGGGGGATACTCGATGCTCGGTGGCCAGAGGATCAGATACCTTTCCTTGTTGGCTGGGAGTGGGGGTCATTCTCAGCTACTAGAGACTGCCTGCATTTGCTGGCTCATGGCCCCCTTCGTCATTAAAACCAGTAAAGGCAAATCGGGTCCTTCTCACACTTTGAATTTCTCTGACTTCCTCTTCTGTTTCATCTCTTTTGCCTTACTCTTCTACCTTTTATTTTGGCTTTTAAGAAATCTCATGTGATTACGTTGGGCCCAACCTATCTTGAGGTCAGCTGATTGGGAACCTCGATTCTATTTGCAGAGTCCCTTCAGCAGAACCAAGATTCATGTTTGAATAACCTGTTGATGGGAATCTTGGGGAAGGGGGAAATCTTTAGAATTCTTTCTACTACAGATCATGTCTGTGGTCACGTTACATGTAGGGTACATTCAGAGCTCTACCAGGATGTCTAATAGCTGCACATAATACCACTGAAGATGTCATTGCAGTGACTGTCACTAACACCAACATTTTTCCTACCACTGCAGTGATATCTTCAACACATTACTCTTATCACAGGAGGGTATTTAAAGAGAGCTCATTTTAACTTTAATTTTTTCTTTTGCAGCCTGCTGTCCTAGGACTCAAACAAGAGTCCTCAGGAATTGGGCCAATAACAAGTTAATTTAGAAATACTGTGCATAGTGTTTTCTCTCTGGCGACCATCCTTTATCCCTGAAACAATCTTTTACACATCTCTGTTTTCTCCCCTAAGCATGAGTTCTTTCTCCCCTAAGAACGGACTCTCACTTAAATAGACTCCTGCCATTCCTACCTCCTAAAACCTGTAAGTGTGCCCAGATATACTCAAGTCTTAGGATAAACATAGATCCCATTAAAACTGAAATCCTTGCTAGATAATGCTTCAATGATGTACACTGGAACTTCCAGTTTCCTCAGATTTGGGGTATAATTTGTTTGAACTCCCCAATATATGGTCTTGGGGAATTCAAAACCCTCCCCATGAATTGTACCAATTCCCCTCCAGCTGACTTCCTTTTGGTCCTGTCTCTTCCCTCTCCTATATTTGTGTATTTATCAGCTAGGACTTACTTTTAGCAGTGTGTAATGGAAATGCAACAGCAATGGCTCAATCAAGTAGGGGATTAGTTTTCTCAGTCTAGCTGTACAGTGTCTCCATTGTCTCCAGCTCTTTTTTTCTTTCTGCTCCCCCCGCAGTGGACAGCTTTTATCCTCCTGGTTGCAAGATGGCTACTCCACATTTAGTCTCCTGATTACACTCCCCATAGGAAAAAAAAAAAAAAAAGAAGGGGGAGTTGAAGAGCCACCTATGTAATGAAACCCAAATCCCCAGCCGTCCCCAGTTACATTTTATTGGTATATATTGTGTACCAGGAAACATTTAACCCTGAAAAAAAAGTTCTATAATTAAGAAGATCATACGGTTATTCAACAGGTATTAATAGTGGCTGCCATAATAAGTTTGTTCTCACTTCTGACTTAAACCAACTTGAGCAAACAGGCCTGTCATTCATCAGATTCCACCAAACATCACTCCACACCAACACTTCAAGAGTTTACTAATTTTACTGTAGAGCTGAGATGTCTTCACGTATGGAGCAGTTTCTCAAATGTCTTGCTAACTCTATGTGCCAATCTTCATTACTCCTTATTTTACATGAACTGGGTCACCCCATCAAATGCAGAATTCCTAAGATGAATGCTTATGACAGCTATTAATACAGTAATTTTTCGCTTTGCTACATACATGGTGCTTTGATGTAAAAAAGTAGTTTTTTACAAAAAAGAAATATTCACGCTCTACATTTATAATGTCAAAATAAGATGGTTTCCCATGTTCCCATGATTGCAATCTCCAGGAAGTCAATATCACTGTCCATATTGAGAAACATTGTTGTCATGCTGTGAGGAACTACCGCTTGAAAACTATTCTCCTGGGTTTCAGTAGATTTCTAAAATCCAGTAGGATTGTAGCAGCTTGAGAGTCCAGAGTCTAAAGTTATTACATTGGAAGCTAGGAGACTGGGTCCTGGTTTTTGCTGTACCACTAAGAACAATTGCTGTAAGAAGCTGAAAGTGTCTTACCTGCTTTGTTCATCACATGCCTCTCCTATGGAACGGAGTTGGGCAGGAAAATCTTTAAGGTCCAAAAGAGTTCTTAGTTTTGAGGGCAAAAAGTGTTTATAACAAGCCAGTGTTTTAACAGAAAGGGGGAATGTAAGAAAAGACAATTAGGGATGGGAGGAGAGAGCCATACAGGAGCAGAGAGGCAGGTAAAGAGAGGCAGGGGCAGAAGGAAAGAAAGAATGACGAGGAGGTGGTGGACAGCTAACCCATTTAGGCAGTCAGTGATAACCACAGACTAGGTAGGACCAAAGGGAAATGTGACTGCCCCCCATTTCACTTCTGGCTGTGTGCAGGCAGTTCTGTCTTGTTTGTAAACCAGCAGCAAAAGGTCAATCCCCCTGGGAGACTTAGATACACTCACTGTCACTTCTGTGCTGTATTACATGATGTTCCCTCAGCATGAAGACACTAGGTCATATCAAAGCATTCCCTCCTCCTTTGCTTGGCTTATCCCTAGCCACCCTTCCAAGCTTGGCATAAGAAACACTGCTTCTGCAGGAGAACTTTCAACTCTTTGCCCTCCCCTCTGGCAATTCATACGTGTTTTGAGGTGTGTGCTTTTTCTATGTGCTCTTATACTTCCTGTATTTTATTCTATCAAATGTATCTTTATATGCGAGTATAACTATTTATTCATTTTATAAGGTGTTAAGTCAGCAGAGTCTATTGGGGGAGATATTATAAAAGAAAGCACTGTGATAGAGAATAGTGTCAAAGATGAATAAGATAGTGTTGCTTTCAAGGACTGAATGGTGTACCAGGGGAAATACTGGGTTGTTGGAAAAGTCATGACGTATTTTTTCTATGTTTTTGATTGTAAAAATGCATCATGACTTTTTCGACAACCCAGTAATTTAAAGGGAAAGATAAACGCTATAAGATATGCACAAAATTCCATAGGAACAAAGACGAGAGATATCTAAATAAAACTAAAGGAGTCAGAGACAGCTTTCCAGAGAAGGCTCCTAAATTGATACCCAAAGAATAAGCATTGTCTAGCAATGACAAAGTACAAGTAGGCATGCCAAGCAGAGGGCACAGCATAAGCAAAGGAAGAGACATTTGACACAGCTGTAGCTGTGAGAAGTCAGCGTGGCTGCAGGGGAGGGCTGCCCTGGTAATAGTGGGCAAGGGAAGTTCATGATGGTTGTGTGTTCCAAGTTCAAGTGCCTCCTAAAACCTATGGAAGCCATGGAGAGAGGTTTTAAGTAGGGGTTTGACATGATCATTTACACATAGATGCCACAAAAATGCATTTGGTTTTCTTTTGAACTGTTGGTTTTAAAAATTAATGCTGGAGCCGGCCGAGTGGCATGTTGGTTAGGAGTTGGCTTGGGACACCAGCTTTGAGCAGCAGGGCCCGGGTTCGGATCCCACATGAAGAGCCAGTGATGCTTTGCCCTCTACAACTAAGATGGTGAACAACAGCGCCACCTGGAGCTGGGCTGCCGTGAGTCACTGGCGATGGCGTAGGCTGCAGTGGGGCTGGCTGGCAGCTGGCATGAGCTTTCATGAGCTGCCGTGAGCGGCCGTCCAGTGGCCAGCGAGTGACTGCCTTACCCGGGAAGAGTGCAATGATAATACCAACATGCGCCAGTGAAGTGATGTCTTCTGGACTGAAGAACAAAAGGACAGCAAGTTGTCTGTTCCCCTTCCCTGATTCCCCAATGCTGTTCCCCTTCCCCAATTCTCCAATAAAATCTTTTAAAAAAATTCATGCTAAACTAAAGTTTATTTAAGAAAATATATTTTCTTCTCTGTCTTGCCTGTTAGACTATGAATTTCTTTGAAGGCAGGGACAATGTTTTGCTTGTATCTCTTCACTTTGCAGAGCTTCCACACATAGTAGGTAGGCATAAATGTGTGTTGAATGAATGACTAAATGAATAAAAACATGAATTGGGGAAGTTGGATAGAAAGAAAAGTGAGTTAGTTAAATATATTCAAAGATGCTGTTAAACTGCAAATGGAATGGAAAAGGCTGATGCTTTAAAGTCTCTAAAAGCTAAACTAATTCTTCCTAACACTGAAGCTGCCGTGGCTTAGGGCATCGAGCTATTTTTCTATGTCTTAAATCTTGAAAGTAAAAATACCTTTACAATATGATGAATAGAAATTATTAAATTTAGAGGACAGACAAACATGAATTGTTAGAAAGTATTTCCTTCCTAAGCTCTAATGTTAATAGCATGATTTTTCCACTATTCAATTTTATTTCATTTGTTTTCAATCCTTTTTTTTTTTTTTTTTTTACTGATATACACTTGCCAAACAACATTCTATTAGTTTCAGGTGTACATCATAGTCATTCAATAATAGATATTATGAAATAATCCCCACAATAAGTCTAGTTATTATCTGTCACCATACAAAGTTATTACAATATTATTGACTATATTCTTTATGCTGTGCATTGCATCTCCATAACTTATTTTTATAACTGGAAGTTTGTAACTCTTAAGAGTTACAAATCTCCTTCACCTATTTCTCCCCCCCCACACAAATGTCTACCCCTCTGGTAACCTCTAGTTTGTTTCCTGTATCTAGGAGTTTGTTTTTGTTTTGTTTTTTTTATTTTTATTTTTATTTAATTTTTTATTGTTAGTTTCAGGTGTACAGAACAATGCAACAGTTATCCTTTTCACCCTTACAAAGTAACAACCCCCCTCCCCCATCTACTGCCCTCCCACCCCCCGATATCATGTTTGTCTATTACAATTCCATTGACTGCATTCCCACTCTCTACTCCATGTCCCGTGACTATATGTATATATAATTATAGTTGACATGTATTATTATTCAACATCAGCTTCAGATATACAGTGTGGTGGTCAGGCCTCTACACGAACTATGAAGTGGTCTCCCTAACAAGACATGAGTCCATCTCGTTTTGTTTTTTCAGATTGCATATATAAGTGAAATTCTTTGTCTGACTTATTTCACTTAGCATAATACCCTGTAGGTTCATTGATGTTGTTGCAAATAGGAAGATTTATTCTTTTTTATGACAGAGTAATATGTCATAAAAATATTATATATATTTTATATACATAATATTATATATATATATATATATATTTTTCCATTTGTCTATCAATAAACATTTAGGTTGCTTCCACATCTTGGCTATTGTAAATAATGCTGCAATGAACATAGGGGTGTACATATCTCTTCAAATTAGTGTTTTGTCTTCTTTAAATAAATACCCAGAAGTGGTATTGCTCAATCATATGGTAGTTCTAGTTTTAATTTTTTGAAATGTGGCAAGTATTGTCTTCATCTTACAGAGTGAAAAATTGAGTCATCTAAAGGTCTTGGCTTGTCTCCAGTTAGCAAACTGGAACATGAAGGAGAAGAAAAAAGCAGCTTAAATCTGCTGTCTCTTGGTTTAGGGCTTCAGTCACCAAGTTTGTCAGCCATCTAGATAGTAAATTATAAAATTTATTCCCTCCTGAAATTTATTCTTGGCAGATATTTCCCTATTGGTAGATTTCAAAATGTATGCTGCCTGGGAAAAAGGATTTTCCTCTGCTTAGGATTTTCCCTAGTTGAATTTGAAAATGCTGATAGTAAAAAGCAACAACTTTGCTGTTTCAGTTTTAAAAATTAAATGAGTATATCATTTAACAAAGCTTATATTTTAAAAACCTGTCTCTGTGCTTCCAGCTAATATTTTTTGTTTTTAAAATATTAACTACTTTTATTAAAATGTCTAATAAATACATCATACATTCATATAAAACTATAAATGTGATATATATATATAGTGTAAAGATATATGTATGATGTAAAAAATGATAGTAAAACCAACAGCCATGTACCCACACAACCCAACTTTAAGAAATACATTACCAATAACTTTGAAGCTCTCTTCATTGCCAAGGTTAAACACTGAATGATGTGTTTATCATTTCTTCTATTTTTTTAATAGACTTGCTACATCTGAACATACCCCTGAAACCAAAACAACATATTTTTGAGTTTTGTCTGATTTTACACTTTATGTAAATGGAATTATACTGTATGTATTTTTTGTGTGATTTATTTCTTAAGTCATTTTAACTCGAGTACTTATTTCCACAATTTATTATTCCATTATTGCGTCAATTGACTTATCTATTATTTCTAATTTTTTTGCCATTACAGAAAACTTCTAGAAGTAATTCTTATCTTAGCTTAGGTTCCCCCAAGAGCACAACTTGATCTATTTGTTTCAGATAGTTTATTTGGAAAGTGATGTTAGGAAGCAAGAGTAAGGAGCCAGGAATGTGAAACAGAGAAGGAGAGGGGTCCAACAGATGATGTTGTCTGTAATAGGCTGAATGTTTATGTCCCCCCAAAATCCATATGTTGAAGCCCTGAACACTAGTGTAGCGGAATTTGGAAATGGGCCCTCTTAGAAAGTAATCATGGTTAAATGAGGTCATAAGAGTGGAGCCCTAATATGATAGGATTAGTGTCTTTATAAGAAGAGAGCCAGAGAGCTTCTTTCTCTCTCCCCTCCTTGTGAGGACACATCAAGAAGCTGGCCATCTAGGAGCCAGGAAGAGAGCTCTCCCAGGAACCGAATGTGCAAGCACATTGATCTGCGACTTCTGACCTCCAGAGCCAGGAGTAAATAACTTTCTGGTGTTTAAGTCGCTGCTGTGGTGTTTTGTTATGGCAGTCTGAGCAGACTAAGATATTGTCCATTGCAGTGGGCAAAGGTTTGTCTTAGTCCGTGATTTTTGTATCTTGAGATCTTACATTTAGATATTTTATCCATTTTGAGTTAATGTCTGTGTGTGTTGTAAGGTAGAGGTCTAACTTAATTTTTTTGCATGTGTATATCCAGTATCATTTGTTGAAAACTCTATTCTTTTCCTATTGAATTGTCACGTTATCCTTGTGGAAAATCAATTGACCATAGTATAAGAATTTAAAGAGTCTCTTTCTATTCTGTTGATCTATATGTCTATCTTTTTGCTAGCACCATACTGTCTTCATTACTGTAGCTTTGTAGAAAATTTTGAAACTGGAAAATCTGAACCTTTATCTTTGTTTACAAGATTGTTTTGGCTATTCTGGATCCCTTGCATTTCCATGAATTTTAAGATCAGCTTGTCAATTTCTGCAGGAAATCCAGCTGGGACTTTGATAGGTATTGCACTAAATCTTTAGATCAGTTTGGGTGAGTATTGCAATGTTAACAATAATAAGTTTTCCAATCCTTAAATATGATATATCCTTTGGTTTAGCTCTTCTATTTTTTGTGGATGTATTTGTTAAAGATTGTCATTAATTCTTTTTTTTAAAGATTTTATTGGGGAATTTAGGGAGGGAAACAGTACTGGGGAATCGGGGGAAGGGGAACAGACAAGTTGCTGTCCTTTTGTTCTTCAGTCTAGTTGAGGAGGACATTGCTTCACTGGCACATGTTTATATTATCATTGCACTCTTCCCTGGTGAGGCAAATCGGTCGCCGGCCTCTGGACGGCCGCTCACAGCGGCTCTTGGCAGCTCACTCCAGCTGCTGGCCACTTTCGCTGGCTGCCGGCCACACACAGTAGCCCATGGCAACCTACTGCAGCGGGGGCTGTAGCCTATGCCATTGCCGGAAACTCACGGCAGCCCAGCACCAGGTCGAGCTGTTGTTCACCATCTTAGCTGTAGAGGGCAGTGTCACTGGCCCCCATGTGGGATCCAAACCAGGGCCCTGCTGCTCAGAGCTGGCGTCCCAAGCCAGCTCTTAACCAACGCGCCACTCGGCCGGCCCTGTCATTAATTCTTATTTAAACCTTTAGTAGAATGTGAATTGTGAATAGATTATGTCTCCAGATGTTTTATCCGTTATAGAAATTGGGGTGTTGAGGCCTGTGTGAATTGTTGTTGAATTGCTTATTTATCCCTTCAATTCTGTATGCCTTAGGTCTTCTTTATTCCTGCTGTCTTCCATTATTGTCTTCTTTTGTGTTAAATAGTTATTTTCTAACTATATATATATATATATATATATATATATAACCCTGCAGATTATATTCATCATCTTAATTTATAGCAATTTAGTTCAGATTAATATGCATTTAATCTGAACTAAATTTTAAAACTATATTAAAACCTTACTTCCATATGGCTGCACTTGCTCATTCCTCCCTTGAGCTGTTGTTCCCACTGAAATTACATCTATATACATTATAAGTCCATCAACACAATGGAATCATTATTGCTCTATGTGGTTGTTTTTTTAAATATAATAAGAGAAAAAAATACAGAAAATAACCCAAATACATTTATATTATCTTTTATATTTACCTATGTAGTTACTTTTATCAGTGCTCTTTCTTTCTTCGTGTAGACTAGAGTTAGTCTATATTATTTTATTTTAGTCTGAAGGACTCCTTTTTTCCTGTAAGGATAGTCGGCTAGCAACAGATTCTTTTAGTCTTTACTTACCTGGGCATGCCTTTATTTCTCCTCTGGCTTTTGAATGATTGTTTTGCTGAATATAAAACTCATTTCATAGTCTTCTTCTTTCAGCGCTTTGAATATATAGAGGGTGCCAAAAAATGTATATACATTTTAAGAAAGGAAAAAACTGTATTAAAATGATGCTGATGGTAACCACTATGAGCACATTTTGTAACTGCAGAAGCAAACTGACTTGTATTTATCTTTTGTTATCAGTATATATTGAGTAATACAATTTTAATATAGTTTTTTCCTTTCTTAAAATGTGTATACATTTTTTGGCACCCTCTGTATAATCCCATTGCTTTGTGGCTTCGTGATTTCTGATGAGAAATCAACTAAATCTTATCAAGAATCCCTGTACATAATGACTTGCCTCTCTATTGCTGCTTTTAAGGTTCTCTCCTGTCTTTTAACAATTTGATTATGATATGTCTATGTGTGAATCTCTGAGTTTATCCTACCTTGAGTTTTTTGAGATTCTTATATTTGTATACGAACATTTTTCAAATACTGGATGTTTTCAGCCATTATTTCTTCCAGTATTCTTTCTGCCTGTTTTACCTCTCTTTTATCCTTCTGGGTATCCATTATGCATATGCTGATATGTTTGATGGTGTTCATCAGTTATCTGAGGCTCATTAATTTAAAAATTATTTTTATTTCCTGTTCCTCGGATTAATTTCAATGGAACTTTTTCAAGTTTGCTGATTCTCTCTTCTGCTTGTTCAAATCTTCTGTTGAGCTCACCTAGTAAATTTTTTATTTCAGATATTCTCACGTACTTATTTACAATCTTATTTTCCCCATCAGAATGTAAGCTTTTAAGAAGAGGGCTGTGGTCATATTATTATTTTTTATAATCTGTAGCATTTGGTTTCTAGAACATAGTGGGTACTACATTTGAATTTGTATGTGAAGTATTTTGAGTAAATGTGAAGAAGGTTCATATCCAAGTACTGTGTACTATGCAAACGCAACTGGACACAGTAGGTTCTCTGCGGGAATTCCTATGTCATTTAAAGAAACTGATGCTTTTCATTATATGAAATTGGTTCTAAGACAAATAGAAAGATTATAAACTTCTTAATTTATTCTGTACTAAATCTTAATCTATAAGACAGCATAGCATATTGGTCAGAGTGCCAGCTTCTGAATGAGCCAGGCTGAGTTCAAATTCTTGCTCTGCCACTTACTAATTGTGTAGCTTTGAGCAAAAGGCCACTTTTAGGCTTAAATTTCCTCTCCTATACAATAAGAAGAGGTGGTTGTAATCATGAATAAAATACAAATGGATGGAAAACAATTGACATACTTCCAGACACATAGGAAGCACTCAATAAATTATAACAGTAATAAAATGATTAAGATTCCACTAATAAGAAAACTACAAATCAACCTCATCAGTGTATATAGACATGATATTCTTAAATAAAATGCTATTTTATGTGGTTTAAAAGTAAAAAATATTTCCATATTACCAAATAAATTTTTCCAAGATCTCAAGAATGTTTTACCATATGTGATTCTAGTAATAGAACATTTTTTTTTGCTTCTGATCTTTCCTCTGTATTTGATATGATTTTGATACACTGTCAGATTACTTCTAAAATTGTATTCATTGCCTCATTAATCAATAAGGTTTTTTTCCCCCATTGGATTTGCATTATCTATAGAATCAAGTGCTTAACTTGAATTCAAGCCCCACATCTATATTCTGGTTCTCAACACTTATTTTAAAATTTTCTTCTGATATTTCCCCATCCTAACTTTGGACCAGAAATAATGTGGATCACCCTTCTCTTTCCAAATGTCCTATGCTTTCCTACCTCTTTGATTTTCTTCATCTTATACCATCCACCTCCAAAACTGTAACTTGAACTCTCCCTTTGTATCATCTTTCTAAATCTGTTTATAGTCATATACCAATTATATTTTTTGGTGAATTTTCCTGACTTTTATAGTTATTGTCAGTTTAATGTTATTATTACCTAAAGAACCTTTCATGTCCTTGTCTTCCGTTAGATTTCAGTCTTTTGTAGAAGGGTTGAGTTGCTTTTGTAGCCCCTAGGTGCAATGTTTATGGTTATTGAGGAAATATTTGTTGATTTTAAAACCATCTTTACAAATCATACTTTGTAAAAGTTCAGTCTTAGCTAGTGATTTTTTCCAATTATTGAGAAACCACTTGTCACTTTTTAGAGAACATGATGTGCTCCGACAAAACCACTGTTTGATGGTTGCCATAGAAACAAATTAATGGGCTAAGTTATTAATTTGGTGGTTTTAGGGTGGAGAAATGAAGAAGTTTAGAATGCTATATTCTATGTAACATAAATATAGAACAGTGATTGTAAGAGAGAAAACTTTATTGGGGGGAATAATAATTGCTGAGATTCTACAGTCTTTCTCTTCTAACCAGTGTAGAAGTCCGGAGAAAGGGAAATGCTGATGGGATTCTGTTTTTTGCTATCTACCCACCATTCCCCAAAGATAGGGTTTTTTGCTGTTGTTGTTGTTGTTTTTGTTGTTGTTTTGTATTACATGGGACTGGGAAAGAAAAGAGGAAATTAGAAAACATTGTCTATCTCTTTTTAGAAAGGATAAAGCCAATTTTTTTTTGTAGTCACATAACACTAGAGTTCTGTATGTTACCTGACAAGAGAAAGAGTAAAACAAACTGTTCTGTTCTTAGCAAAGGATAGAACAAGCATTCAGTAAAGCATCAATAATAACTGAAGATAAGTAAAATAGATGGCTAGTGTTCACTTCAGTTTCTTTTAAAATTTACTTCTTTAAAATATGCTTCACTCAGTAATGGCTATGTCTCTCTGATATCTTAAAAAATTATTTAATGTAGACATATATCACTTTGACCCTCTCCCAGATGCCTTATGTTACAAAAATGTGAATATTAGATCCTAAAGGTTTTAAATGCTATCACTTATCTTGTGGTAGTATATTTTGAACATAGGCAAAGGAACTAAAAAGAAATAAACATCTTGAATGATGAACTTGTGAGTTATATCTATTTAGTCATATAATGTCAACATTCAGAAACCATGTCAGGAAATCTATTTTATGTTTAATCAGAATCCTTACATTTCAGCCTTTGTTACTCAGTGCGTCAGTGAAGAATGTCTCCTTCATCAGGATGGATTTACCATGCATACATCCCTTCCAAGGCCCTGGGAGGGTTCTGGGCAATGTGTCACATGGCTGTATCATTTTGTTAAATTTGCAAAAGTAAGTTATTTTAATTGTAGCCAGGTAAACTGTTAACACTTTTTATTCATATGTACTCTGTTATACCTTCCCTTGGTGATGGCAGTAGAATTACCATGGGCATTTTGGGGATCCAGCTGAATGGAAGTTGAATGTTAGATACATTTAGTTTGGGTAGTGGAACGTGTTTTTTTTTGTGGTTCACAGTCACTCGTGTATGTAGTCAGTAGCTGCTAGCTCTCCCACAGTAGAATTGTTTCCAGGAATATTCCTATATACTGCCCACTGGTGACCTACCTGGTATCATAAAAAGATTTAGAGTCAGACATTTAAAAATGATATGAGTTTGTCCCATGGCACTTGCCACTGGACCTATATGGGAAGTGGGGATAAATAAGGGTTGAAATGTATGAAGCTAGAAGCTAATCTGTGGAAAATTTTTTTCATTTTTCAGACATGTAAATTATAAGAAGGGAATTGGTTCTCACTAACATCTAGTCAAAATAGAAATTCTCCTCTATCAGAAAAACTTGAATATGAAGCATATAAAATTATTAATGCATCCCATATTTTTCCTTCTGGTTGGAATCACAATGAAGAACTTAACAGAATATCTGTTTGTAGGGCACATACTGCAAGTACTAAACAAAGTGAATGTCTGTGTAAAGTCACAAGTTTTTGTCTATCTTAATTTCAATAGTCAGAAACAAATTTTAATTGACAATCTAGAAGAAAGATTGAATTGTTTTCTATTCTCTATAAAATGATATTGGAATGTCATGTGAACAGGCAAAATGTAGAAAATATAGAAGTGTAAAAAGTCAATAAAAATGCTGCTTTTTGAGTTTTTAAAAAGATTTTTATTAAAAATATAGATAACATACATATTATATTAGTTTTAGGTGTACACCGTAGTTATTCAATATTTGTATACCTGAAGAAATGATCAACATAAGTCCAGCAACCATCTGACACTGTACTGTACCATGCTATCACAATATTATTGATTATAGTCCCTATGCTGTACATTATATCCCCATGACTTATTTGTTTTATACCAGGAAACTTGGACCTCTTATTCCCCTTTCTGTTCCCCTCCCCCTTTTTAAATTTATCAATTACAATTGACATTCAATATTATGTTATATTAATTTCAGATACAGCATGCTGGTTAGACATTTACATAATTTAAGTAGTGATCCACTTGACTAGTCTAGAACCCACCTGGCACTATACATAGTTATTACTATAACATTGACTATATTCCCTATGCTTTACTTTACATCCCCATGGCTATTTCATAATTACCAGTTTGTACTTTTTACCCCTTCACCCTTTTCATCCTGCCCCCCAACACTTTCCCATCTGTCACCTAAAAAATCTAAATCTAATATCCATTTGACACCATACATAGTTATTACAATATTATTGACTATATCTGTTATGCTATACCCTACATCACAATACCTACTTTAAAAAAAAAATTGGGAAATTGGGGGATGGGAACAGCCCTGGGGAATTGGGGGAAGGGGAACAGACACGTTGCTGTCCTTTTGTTCTTCAGTCTAGTTGTGTAGGACGCTGCTTCACTGGCCCAAGTTGGCACCATCATTGCGCTCTTC
>NW_017731936.1:164736-185711 GCF_001890085.2 Hipposideros armiger
ACGGCAACCCAGCTCCAGGTTGAGCTGTTGTTCAGCATCTTAGCTGTAGAGGGCAGTGTCACTGGCCCTCATATGTGGGATCGGAACCGGGCCCTCTGGTGTCCCAAGGCAGTTCTTAACCAACGCGCCACTCGGCTGGCCCACAATACCTACATTTTAACAACCAATTTGTACTTTTTATCCCTTTCCCTTCTTTCACCCACACCCCAAACGCCCTCCCATCTGTCAACCATCAAAATTTTTTTCTGTATCTGTGAGTTTGTTTCTATTTTGTTTGTTAATTTTGTTCTAAGATTCCATATATAAGTGAAATCACATTGCATCTGTCTTTCTCTGTCTGATATACTCCACTCAGCATAACACCCTCCAGGTCCATCCATGCTGCCGCAGATGGCAAGAAAACATTCCTTTATGGCTGAGCAATAGTCCATTGTATATATGTACCACCTCCTCTTTATCCATTCTTCCACTGATGGACACCCAGGCTGCCTCCACATTTTGGCCATTGTAAACAATGGTGCAATGAATATATGGATGCACACGTCCCCTCAAAGTAGAGTTTTGGGTTTCTTTCGATAAATACCCAGAATTGGGTTTACTGGGTCTTTCATTGTCTCTTATGGCCTTTGCTTTAAAGTCTGTTTTGTCTGTATAAGTATTGCTATGCTCCCTTGGCTTTTTTTTTTTTCCATTTCCATTTTCATGAAATATCTTTCTCTACCTTTTTACTTTCTGTCTCTGTGGTCTTTCAATTTGAGTGAGTCTCTTGTAGGCAACATATGTAAGGGTTTTGTTTTATTATTCATTCAGCCCTCCTATGTCTTTTGATTAGAGCATTTATCCCATTTACATTGAGAGTAATTGTTGATAGATGTATAGCTATTGCTGTTTTATTATTCATAATTTTTATTTATTTTTCTGTCTTAAAGAAGTCCCTCTAACATTTCTTGTAATACTAGTTTGGTGGTGATGAACTCCTTTAGCTTTTTCTTGTTGGGGAACTATTTATCTGTCCTTTGATTTTAAATAATAGATTTGCTAGGAAGAGTAATCTAGGTTGTAGGTCCTTGCTTTTCATCACATTAAATATTTTGTGCCAATCCCTTCTGGCCTGCAAAGTTTCTGTTGAGAAATCAGCTGACAGTCTTATGGAAGTTCCCTTATAAGTCACTAATTGCCTTTCTCTTGCTCCTTTTAGGATTCTGTCTTTAACCTTTGCCATTCTAATCATGATGTGTCTTGGTGTGGGCCTGTTTGTGTTTATCTTGTTTGGGACTCTCTGCACTTCCTGGACTTGTGTGAGTATGTCTATTTCCTTTGCCAGGTTAAGAAAGTTTTCAGTCATTGTTTCTTCAAATACATTCTCAATCTCTTGCACTCTCTCCTTTCCTTCTGGTACCCTTATGATGCGACTTCTATTACCCTTATGCTATCCCAGAGGTCTCTTAAACTACCCTCATTTTTTTAGATTAATTTTATTTTTGCTGTTTTAATGGGGGTGTTTTCCACTACCTTCTCTTTCAATTTGCTGATTCAATCCTCTGCTTCATCTGTCTCTTGGTGATTCCTTCTAGTACAGTCTTCATTTCAGTTATTGTATACTTCACTCTGGTTCTTTTTTTTATGGTTTCTATGTCCTTTTTTATGCTTACAATCCCTTTGTTGAAGTTCTCACTAAGTTCCCTGAGCATCCTCATAACCATTTTTTTTGCACTTTGTCTCTGGTAGGTTGCTTGCCTCTATTTCATTTAGTTCTTTTTCTGGATTTTTCTCCTGTTGTTTCATTTGGGACACATTTCTTTGTCTCCTCATTTTGGCTGCCTCTCTGTTTCTATGTATTAGGTAGATCTGCTATATTTCCCAGTTTTGGTCATGTTGCCTTAAGTAGTAGGGGTCTGTGAGGCCCGGTAGCAAAATCTCCCTGGTCACCACAGCCAGATGTTCCAGGAGTATCCCTTGTGTGGGTTGTGTGTGCCCTCCTGTTATAGTTGAAACTTGATTTCTATTGACACATCAGTAGGTGGGATTGACCCTCAGACTGGCTGCCGTTGGGCCACATCCACAGAGTGTGGGCTGCTGTGCAAGAGAGGCTTACCCCACTGAGTGGGATTCACCCCCAGCAGGCTGTGGTGCCAGCTGAGATGAGAAAGTGCCTCCAGCTGTGCACGAATTGCATGGAGCAGGGTCCCAGCTGAGTCAGCAGGCAGAGCTGCGGAGCTCACCAGGCCAATCAAATTCAGATTTGGCCTGTGGGGGTGGGCTCAACACAGGAAAGATGGCGCCCACCTGCTGGCTGCCCAGGAAGAGGCACCTTCACAGGGAAAATGGGGTTTGTCCTTCAGACCTTGCCATACACCTCAGTCTGCCCCCTGTATGTCTCCAAGTCTCCCCAAGTCACCACCCCTCTGCTGGAGCCCAAGGTGAGTGCCTGCAAGTGAGCGAGTGAGTGAGTCTCTGTGTGGGCTATCTAAGAGGATGTTTGGGTTTCCTGCAGCCTTCTGTCCCACCCAAATGGTTGGAATCCCCAGTTTTTCACAACCTGATGTTGTGGGCTCTTTTTTCCAGAATCAGTACTTTGGGCTGGGGAGCCTTATGGGGGGGGGGCTGGGATCCCTCACTCCTTTGGGGTGAACATCCGTGGCCAAGATATCTCTTCTGATTCTCAACTGCCATGGGAAGGTTTGGGGCCTGTTCTGCATCTCCACCCATCCTACCAATCTGAACGTGGCTTCTTCTTTGTATTTTTAGTTACAGGACTTTTGTTTAGCTAGACTTCAGATGGTTCTCCAGGTTGATTGTTCTATAATTTAGTTGTAATTTTAATGTGTTCAGGGAAGGATGAAGTGTTTATCTACTCTGCCATCTTGGTTCCCTCCCCTTGCTTTTAAAATTTTTGATGTTTGCAATATTTGTCAGTTTTTAAAAATTAGTAACGTGGTTTTGTTTTTTTTATCATTCTGTAAAAATTTTCTCCTGAACATTTTTGGTTTTGCTTTCTTAAAAGTATCCTCCAAATTACATGAGGTTAAGATTCTATAAAATCTAGTTTTGTCCCTCTATACAATGTAATGATAACTGAAACTTTTAATCCATTTTGTTTATAAAATGAGATGTCACTCAATTTTTTTAAAGTATAGAAAAATATAAAAAATTATTCATAGGCTGTAAAAGTCACTCATTTCTTTTTTTTCTGATAGCAATAATCCTTGTTTCTTTAAACTTCCACTATGTATTATATTTTGTATACCATCTTGTCTAGTAGAGCTTTCTGTCATGATAGAAATGCTCTATATCCCTGACGTGGCTCTTGAGCACTTGAAATGTGGCTGAGAAATTAAAATATTAATTTTATTTCATTTTAATTAATTTGCATTCACATCACCATAGCCTGAATGGCTAGTAGCATCCACATTGGACAATACAGTTTATACTTTTAATCAACTTTGGGATTAATTCATGTCTTATCTGCATCTCTAGTCACTGAATATTAGATTTCTATGTCTTTATGCAGTCAAGTCCTAACTCACGACTAAGCTAATATGTATTATTTAGAGGTTATGTTTCATTTTTGGAAAATTTCTCAAATTAAACATTCTTATATTCTGATGATGCTGTGGGAATTTTTATAGGCAGGTCCTTGTTTATTATTTTTATTGTCGGCAGATGCTGGAAAGCTTCAAAAAATTTGTGGAAATTCCCCTTTCAAACATGCTTTTCAATATGGTAAAGCAGTAAATCAAAAAATGGTTTATTGGGGGTAGAAGATGCATAGAATGTAATTATTGATGCATTCTTCTTGCCTAAAAAAAGTTGTGCTTGCTAGAATGAGCTTGATCAAAATTGACACATTCCACAAATGGAGACTTTCTGCTATATCAGAATTAACTTAACAGCTATAGCCAGATATCGTGCTCTACAAGTTTAGAGTGATACTCAAGGCAGATGCAGCATGGCCTGTCCCCTGGAAGATGATTGTTTACACCCTAGAGCAATTCCTGGAATGTAACAGGAAGCCACACGTGACCACATAGCTGAGCTGGATATTTCTCCAGGCTTCCTGTTGGAGGAATGACTGTTTTTCATTCCACTCCAGGCACAGAAGAAAATCATTCTGAAAACCATACAGAAGAAAATCCATATTTAAAATAAATATGAACCTCCCTATGTATATGATTTTTTTACAGAATAATCTTCAGAAAATTCTTACAACAGCAAGAGTTGAAAACCTAAACAAAACCTCAGAAAAATCAAGAGCAGTCTAGACATTGAGGTCCAGGATACTGTGAAATTCATGATTTCTCAATGTTTAGGCCCATAAAAACTTATAGAAGCCTACAAATTTGATTCAACACATTTTCTATTGTTACTTCCCTTTATTTTCATGATATCTTTATGTTTTTGTCTATTATTTTCATGCCACTGGGTTGAAAGAATACAGTGATTTTTCTCAAATGTAGTACTCTTGTGTGTATATAATGGCATCTATAGGGATGAAACTGACATAATTAGGCCACCATCAAGATATTTTCTATTCAGTTTATTGTGTCCTCAAGGCAAGTAGATCTTTTTTATTATTATTTAGAATGAACCTCAATGCTAGGTGCATGTAATTAGCTTACTTAAAAAGATAAATGATCATAAAAACAGAAAGTAATACAAGCTTTTTTGGAGGCCCAAAATTATTTTGTCTTATCTTTTGAATTTTAGATTCTCACTGTGAGCATTTGCCAATTTTTGTGGCAGGATTAGGAGTTTATGTGGAAACATATTCACTTTCATTAAACTTATGTACCCATATAAGAAAAACTCCTGGAAACAAACCTAATGTCCATCAACAAGTGAATGTAGAAACAATTGTGATATATTCATACAAAGGAATACTATCACTCTAAAAGAATGCATGTCATAACATGGATGAATCTCAAAATAGTTTTACTGAGTGAAAGAAATTTTTGGTAGTAATGCATATGTTAATTATCTTGCTTGTGGTGACGCTTTCACATCTGTATATAACTTACCACATTGCACACTTCAAATAAATGCAATTTATTTTATGTCAATTTTACCTCCACAGAGATGTTTATAAATTTTTTTAACATTAAATATAGTGTTCTACAATTTTTGACTACTCAAAAATAAAGCCCTGTATCCAGTAATTTTTAGTCTCATAAAGGGAACTAGGTGAGGTCCTAGTAAATACTGAATACAAATACAAAAAATACCTCAAAGAAGCAAGTGACCAGTCTCCAAATGAGTGATAATAGAAACCAGAAAAAACACCAAAAAAAACACAAAAAAGCAAATCAGATAGTGTCACCTCCCTGTCTCTGTGAATGACATCAATCTTCACTCATTTGCTAGAGCAAAATACTTGGGTGCCCTCCTGGACTTACTGTCTCCCTTGCTCTTTCATCCAATAAGTTGCAATTTCTTTTCTATTCTATACTAGATATATTCTAAATGCATCTTATTTCTGTCTTGTTTTCTCTGACTCATCCTCCACTGCTTTGGTCAGATTCTCATTATTGCCTGTCTACAAGTACAGTCACGTGCGGTGTCCTTAGGCAATTCTGTCATCCTGTGAACATGATAGAGTGCACTTATGACAAACCTATATGGCATAGCCCACTGTTGTAACTGTAGATGCTATACTTTCTTGTGACTGGCAGGAGAGCAGGGTTGTTTACACCAGCATCACCACAAACACGAGAGTAACTGCAGGGCCATCAGGAAGGTGTCTGGGGGGGTGCCTTCTGCTCCATGGGTCACTGGCTCTTCCTGGACCACTCCTAGATGCAGCAGCAGAGGGACAAGTGAAGGGACAAACAAGAGGAGGAAGTGGAGGAGAACAGAGGGAGGGCAGGGTGGGTCCCACAGGAAAGTCAAGTAGGACAGGCCAGGCCACTTCTCAGACATTTCAGCCAGTGCTATGACATTAGGATGGCTTCCAGAACACTAGGCAATAGGAATTTGTCAGCTCCATTATAATCTTATGGGACCACTGTGGTATTTGCAGTCTGTCACTGAAGGAATTGTTGCTTTTTGGTTCATGACTGTACTTTCTAAGCAGTCTCTCTGCTTCTAGTCTTCTTTCCTTCCAATCCATCCTCCATGCAACAAAGGGGAACAGCTAGTTACTTTTAGGGGCCAGGGAAAGAATCACCTCCCCAAAGCAGGAGAGAGGGAGTTCTAGCTGCAGGAGGCCAGGTGACAAGAGCTGTGGCCATTGGTAGTGGAGCACAGCCATTGCTGATCCATGGCTTGGAGGGAAACAGCGAAGTAAATACTGACCTCATATTCCTCTTCCCCCTTCAGTCACCTGCCCATGCTTTCTATTGGTCAAACCCAAACTGAGAGCTTGGGAGCCCAGTTGATGTAGCCTATAGAGGTTGGCCTTCTAGGGCACATACCAGGGTGTAAAAGGAAAGAATGAATCTGGAGAGGCAAGCAGAGACTATATTAGCACATCCTTCTAAAACCTAAGATTGATCATATTATTCCCTTAAGAAAATAGCTCTGTGTGTGTTTCGGGGCTGGGGACCTTTGCTCCTACATTCAAAATTGAAAAGTAATACTTTGTTTACATTACTAACATTTATTTATATTATATATAGGGAAAATTATTTGCTGAATTAAACAAATAATAGCTATAATTTATGTGCCTACCACATCACAAGAGCTGTCCTGAGTGTGTGTGTGTGTGTGTGTGTGTGTGTAATCTTGTTTAATCCTCTTAGTAGTTCTGAGAAAAAGATGTTATTTTCATTACTTTACTAATAAGGCAGCTTATATATCTTCGCAATGGTATCACATTATCCGTGCATAGTTAATAATCTGATGTGAATTTATTACAACTTACAGGGAGGAAGATGGGAAGTAAAATGACAATTTAAATAATATGGATGATTCACCTGCTAGTCCACTCTTAACACTAGTGAAAACCTAGATTTTACTTATTTTGTTCCATGTGATCCTTAAACACACAGAAGCTAATTTATTTGGTGCTTAAAGACAGCAGAAAGAAAACAATTATGAATTATTAAAAGATGGCATGTTGTTTTCCAGTGTGGCTCAATTCTCAAAGGGATTTCAAAGGTAGTTGTTGTATACTTTATTTCCATCATATTCATTGATCTTAAACCTAACCCTTTGATAAGATGACTCTACTCTTAAGAATGAGAGCATAAATTAAAACATAGGCTGGTTATAAAAGCCTGACTGATTATAAACTCTTGGCTTTTTAGTATTATTGTTTATAACCTTGGTAAATAAAAGGATAAAAGCTGTCAACTTTTTTTTCTTTCTATAGAATTGGAAACTTGAGATTATTTCTCTTTTTTGCAGTTTGCTGTTACATAATATTTTTTAGTGCCTATAACTTGAAAGGCAATGGATATTTTATATATCTTGCCATAGATTTTTATTACATTGGTTTTTATGAAAGGGTAAACTTTAAACTAGTATTCATATTTCAGTGTGTAGAAAACATCAAATTTTCAATTAGATATAAAAAGTGTATTTCCATAACTTATAAAATATGTCAGAAAAATTTTTAAATGTTTTCAAGTCTAGTAGCAATTGTTTTCTTTTGCTATTAGTGTTCTTTGTCTAAATATTGTGGAGAAATATTTAGTGGTCATAATCTAACATTGTTGGAGATCCAAATACATCCATTTTTTATAACAAACGTTACGTTTTTCAAAGAAACCTTTAATAAATAATGTATTCTAGTTGCAATAATCCTATTTTTCTCTGAGTCCACAAACTTACTTTAAAATTTTCCTTCTAATTGATCATGCACATACATTTATATCATTGCTACTTATTTGAAAGCTTTATTTTCATATTAAATTGGAAGTTCATGTATTTTTCTTACTTGTATCTTGAGAATGCCTCCAATGTACCTGCAAATAATAGACATGCGATAAATGTCTGCTGAATGAATGAATGAATTTTCTAAGTGACAGCTACCAAGGTTTATTCTGAATTTTCATTAATTCAATTTACCGTTGACCTAGAAAAAAACTATACTGTTTATATCAAGAGATGATATAAACTTCTAATATATGGAGTTACAATTATTATATCTTATACCTTGAAATAAAGGTATTTATTTTAAGCAGAAAACAACAACAAAGCAATTAATGACAAAAAATACAAATTGGGGCTAATTAGTAGTAGTAGTGCTGTGTTTGGTGTGCAGAGTGTTTTTGAAAAATTTTTGAAATAATCTTTTAAAGTCAGGTTATTTGACGTAAGAATTGGGATTTCTGGATTTTCTTAAAATATGAGGACCAGCCAGCACTGCCTCCATTCCCACCCAAGGCAGTGGCAGTCTCAGCACACTTTTGGCCTGGCCTTTGGTGCGCTCCAGTTCCAGTCCCCACCTCTCATGTATCTTCACTTAGGACTGGCCCGATTCATCATTGATACCAGCCACCCTGGACCTGCATGAAAGCAGTACTCACACTGAGCGAGTTTAAGAGAACCAGTTTCTAGGTTCTCAAGTTCTGATATACTTTCCTAAAATTAGCCAGTCTGAGAAGCTCCTTGAGTTCACAATAACCCTCTTTCCACTATACAAAATAAAGGTATATCTTCCCCTATCCCAAATCTAACTGTGGAGTAAAGCTCTGCAATAAAAAAATCTAGGGGGTTTGACACAAAATGCGAGCCTCTTGTAAAGATTACCCAAAGCACTGTAAACTTCAGGAGCTGCCTCTCCCTCCTGTCAGATGTATACCAGGGGTGCCAAAAAAATGGTGCCAAAAAACGTATACAAGTGGACACTTTAGTTAACGTTGCTCAGGCAGTAGTTCACCGTAATCAGAAGTGTCTGGACACTGATAGTAACCACTTTGAGCACTTCTTTAATTGCAGAACTCAAACATGACTTGTATTTATTTTTTGTTGTTGGTATATATTGAGTATTACAATAATGTAGTTTTCTTTTCTTAAAATGTGTATACATTTTTTTTCCACCCTCTATATTTGAGTTCCCAGAGATTAGAAATGGAATCAATTGATGATGCTTGAAATTCAGATAAATTCTAGATTAAGGATGGTAAGAATAATGACAATTTATATTTTAATTATTTGTTTGTTAATTAATTAAATTTATTGGGCAAATGCGTGGCTCTTGAGAATCACTGAATTCTTTCTTTTAAAACAGCTTTTTATTGAGTTAGTTTTTGGATTTAAACATAAAGTTATTATTAGTGAGTCTTAATTCTTGTTTTATTTCATATTGTTAACTGGGTCTGATTTTAGCAATACATACTTTTTTCTTTTATAAATAAACAAAAACATTAGTCATGATGTGGAACAAAATTAATGGCTTTACTTCTGATTTTGATAGTTGATTCTTATTTTTAATTATGTTCTGAACCTGACCACTAGAAGTCAGCGTGTGCATACCCACATATTGACTAGAGGAATATTAAGTTATGGCTTCAAAAACCACTCCTACACAGATAATAAGATAATTAGGTAATCAGCTATATAGTAGAAAAAAATCACCATTTTATTTAACGGCAGATTTGGAGTTTGAGTTGCCTCTGCTCTTCATTCACTAATTCCTAGCCACTCCGTGATAATTTTTTAAAATAAAATTATTTTCTTAACTAAGTATACTACGTTCCTCTGAAAACAAAACAAAACAAAATCTATATGGTAACATAATATTAAAATGCTTATAAAACACAACAACCTAAAAACTACAGAATAGAGAATGAAAAAAATTAACTTAAGTAAGTTTAGAATTATTTTTCACAAGTTTTTAATAACCAGTTTATATAAACTATTGGGAACAATGAAAAAAATCCAGTTGTTCAATGGATTTTCTAAAATTTTGGTCTTATTATTTTTTTTGTACATAAACTGTATTCTCAACTTGTTTGTCATGTTAATATAACTGTTGATTTGAAGTTTTTTGTTTGTTTGTTTGTTTGTTTTGCCCTGAATGTTAAAATATCCAGAGGAAACAGTGGCTTGTATGTCAGAGTAGGAATACTGCAGTAATCTGGAATTGCCTACCTTTTCAGTCTAAGATGAGTGCTGTTGAATAAAAATAGAATTCATGATTTTCAATTCAGACTAATTGCTTCAGATATCTTTGTAAAAAGAAATTTTTTAGTGACCCAAAAGCTTTCATGAATTTCTATGGGAATAATATCTAGCAAGCAATTCCTAAAATTGATCACAAAATATCTCTTGTATTTATTTAGCTTTATTCTCAACTACTATCACTTTTTTGTAAAACTGCCCTAAAATAAAAAAGAATCTGTCCTGCATCTCAATGAATAGCAACTCTTGGATGTGCACTCTTATCTCAAGCTCATCATCTTTCTCCCTCTCTAGACTTCCTTATTTTTCTCAAATGAACAAATTCTATCCTCTTAGTAACCCTGACTTGAAAATTTTCCTGTATGCCTTTTTCTCCGTCTTCTCCAAATCCAATAACAAGAAACTGAAAATTATTTTTTCTTGTCATCGACACCTCATTTTAATCCCCATTGTTATTATCTTGGTCCCCTAACTCATTACTTCACAGCAAGACTATTTTAATAATTTCTTAGCTGATCTTTTTCTAGCCTCTCCAATATATTTTATAAACCATTACTTTCTTTGCTCAGTTCATATTTCCTACAATTTCCTAAAATCTCTCGAGATATTCCCATAACCAACAAAAATAAATTAAAAATGTCCTAGCCTATCATCTAAGACCCATCATTGCTGACTCCAATCTATTACTCTAACCTCATTGACTCACTTAATAGACAGTTTTGAGAGTTACTCTGAGCACTGGGCTGGGAACTTAGCACATAAAGATGAGTCAGGTGTGCTCCTTGGCCTTAGCAGTGCTTCTCAGAAAGGAAGCAACAGTAATACTTTCCAATACTCCATCCACAATTCCAAGTACTATTGTTTTCATTCAATGACTAGTTCCCTTTTCATTTCCTCCATGAAATCTTCTTTAACTAAACCAGTCCAGTTTGGTTTCTTCCCCCTTTGAAATTCAAACTCATGTTATTTGTTTATGATAATCTAGATGACTTTATTTCCCCCCAGCTTTACTGAGACATAATTGACATATAGCATTATGTAAGTTTAAGGTGCATAATGTGATGATTTGATACAAGTATATGTTGCAAAATGATCCAATAATCTTATAACAATAAGGTTAGCTAAGATAGCCATCTCCTTACATAATCACAATTTTTTTATGTGTGCATGTGTGGTGAGAATATTTAAGATCTATACTCTTAGCAACTTTTAAGTAAACAATACATTATTGTTAACTATAGTCACCATGTTAAATATTAGATCTCCAGAACTTACCATCTTATAACTGGACGTTTGTACTCTTTGACATCTACCCATTTTCTTCGTCCAACCTCCCAGCCCTGGCAACAACCATTCTAATCTGTTTCCATGAGTTTGGCTTTTTTTTTTTTTTAAGATTCCAAATACAAGTGAGTTCATATAGTATTTGTCTTTCTCTGTTTGACTTATTTTACTTAGCATAATGACATGAAGTTCCACTCATGTTGTCACAAAATGGCAGGATTTCACTTTTCTCATGGCTGAATAATATTCCATTGTGTGTGTGTGTGTGTGTGTGTGTGTGTGTGTGTGTGTATCTCATCATATTTTCTTTCTCCATTCATTCACTGATGGACACTGAGGTTGTTTCCATATTTTGGCTATGTGAATAATGCTGCAGTGAACATGATGATGCAGATATCTCTTCAAAATAGGGATTTCATTCCCTTCAGATATATATCCAGACGGTTGGCTATTTATATATCTTCTCTGGAAAAGAATATCTACTCAGATCCTTTGTGCATTTAAAAAAAATTTTTTTTTTATTGGGGAATTGGGGAAGGGGAATAGTGTTGGGGAATTGGGGAAGGGGAACAGCCAAGTTGTTGTCCTTCAGTCTTAGTTGTGGAAGGCTCAGCTAGCTCAGTTCCTAAATTCAGTCGCCATATGGCCACCAGTCAGCAGCTTATGGCCGCTCAGCTCAAGGTACTGTGTTCAACTTTAGTTGCGGGTGGGCATAGCCCACCATCCAATGTGGGAGTCGAACCGGCAACCTTGTTGTTAGGAGCATGTGCTCTCATCAGCTGAGCAGCTCAGCGGCAGCTCAGCTTGGGTGCAGCTCACTGGTCCATGTGGGAATCGAACCAGCAACCCTGTACCTCAGAGCTTGCGCTCTTAACCAATTGAGCCACTCAGCCGGCCCCTTTCTGCCCATTTTTTAATTGAGGTTTTGGGATTTTTTTTTTGTTGCTGTTGTTGCTATTGAGTTTATGAGTTCCTTATATATTTTGGATTTAACCTCTTATCTGGTATATGCTTTGCAGATCTTTCTTCCATTCTGTAGGTTGCCTCTCCATTCTGTTGATTTTTTATTGTTGTCACTGTGCAGAAGCATTTTAGTTTGATGTAGACTCACTTGTTTATTTTTACTTTTGTTACCTGTGCTGTTTAGATGTCATATTCAAAAAATGGAATTTGACATTTGCCACATTGTTTACTTCTGCAAAAATTATTAAAAATAAACCAGCAAGATTGAGGTCTGCAGATCTGGCTCTGGAGGCACAGATGGGAGTGTCTTTCGTTGGATTCCCGGGTAGGTTGGACTAGTCTCTGTAGCTGGAGGGCCTAGAGCTGGCTATGAGGCCCTTTTAGGGTTTTTATTTTTTAAAGATTTTTATTGGGGAATTGGGGGGATGGGAACAGTGCTGGGCAATTGGGGGAAGGGGAACAGACAAGTTGCTGTCCTTCTGTTCTTCAGTCTAGTTATGGAGGACGTTGCTTCACTGGCCCAAGTTGGCACCATCATTGCGCGCTTCCCGGACGAGGCAGATCAGTCACCGGCTTCTGGACGGCCTCTCACAGCGGCTGCTGGCCGCTCACGCTGGCTGCTGGCTGCACATGGTAGCCCATGGCAACCCACTGCCACAGGGGCTGCATCTTACACCATTGTAGGCGACTCACAGCAGCCCAGCTCCAGGTTGAGATGTTGTTCAGCATCTTAGCTGTGGAGGGCAGTGTCACTGGCCGAACCGGGGCCCTCTGGCTTCCCAAGCCAGTTCTTAACCATCGCACCACTTGGTCGGCCCCCTTTTAGGGTTTCTTGATGCACAGACGTGAATGTCTCTCATCTGGTCCTTGTGCCCTCCAGACTGCTCCCAGGACTGTTTGTGGACTGTGGCTGGGTGGGGCTGGAGCCGAGCATGGGGCCTTTACAGGATCTCTGGGAATGCAGACAGGTGTGTCTTCTATGGGGTTCCTGGGCTGGCAGGTCTGCTGGCAGATTGTGGCTATGATGGGATTGAAGGGTCCTTGAGGATCTTTGGGAGTGCAGGTGGGGCTGTCTCCTACTGGGACCCTGGACCCTCAGGACTTATGGCAGGCTGTGGCTGTGAGGCGCCTTGAGCAAGTATAGGATCCTTTCAGGATCTCTGGGGTTGCAGACAGGTGTGTCTCCTGCAGGGTCTCTGTGCCAGCAACACTGTTCACATACTGTGGCTGAGATGGGAGCCCAGTTACATGGCCCTTTTGGAATCTACAGCTTACCTCCAGGGGCGTCCAGACAATGGCAGAGAGGGGCTGGAGCTGGTACACGGACCACCTCAGGGTACCCAGCTGGTACCAAGTTCTGCATGCCTATCAGTAATGCATGGGTACGTGTGACTGCTCCCATAGCCCTTCGTGTGCTGTGCGGGTGACAAGACCAAGCCAAATGGGGCTGTGGCTGAGTACTCAGAAGTACAGAGCTGTTTTTGGGTCTGTGGCCTTGACTGAGGACAAGGGAGTATCCTCTACAGGGTCCTTGTGCCAGCAGAACTGTTCACAAACTATGGCTGGGAAAACTGGAGCCAAGTTACCCAGTCCTATCAGAATCTATAGTCTGCCCGAGTGTGGTGGGCTTTCCTCCAGGGGCTCCCAACTGGCTGAGAGGGCCTGGAGCCATTTCATGGGCTACTTCAGGGTCCACAGCTAGACTGAGATCTGTATGTCTATTACTCGATGTATGGGTGGGCTTAACTTCTTCTGGGTCCCTTTGCCTGTGGTGCTGGTGACAAACCCAATACTAAACAGGCTGTAGCCAAGTTGTCAGGGGGTATAGAGCTGTTTCTGTTTCTGTAGCTGTGGTTGGTGAGTCAGCCACCTGATTGTGAAATGCTTCTCAAAACATCTCTCCTCAGTCTTAGACTGTACTGGGCTTCACAATCTCCTACCTGGATCCCAAAGTTCCCACAAAGCCACATTTGTCCATGGATAGATGCCGAATTATTGTTGAAGCAGGGATATGGGGTAGAGGCATCTGCTTTGGCCATGTTGCTGATATCATTCCTCAATATCCCAGATGACTTGCTCTTAACTAGCGGCAATTTTTCCCAATGTTGGACATTTAGCAATATATGGAGACATTTTTATTAGTCATGTCTAAGAGGTGGGTGTACTGGCATCTAAAGAATAGAGGCCAAGGATGCTAAATATCCTAAAATGTATGGGACAGCCCCACAGCAAGGAATTATCTAGCCCCACTGTTAATATTGCTGAGTTGAGAATCGCTGGTCTGGGTTTATCTCTGCATATAAGCCTTTTTCCTAATTACGCTGTACGCTTATTGAAATGTTGAGTCTTCGGAAAAGTCATGATGTGTGTTTGCGACAGATTGCACTAGTTCATTTTTGAAAGTACTAGAATCATTCGCATCTATGTTATTGCTATGTCATTTGACAGATGACAGCTCTAGCTTCATTCTAAAAAAAAAAAAAAAAAGAACAATTTGGTTGAGTTTTGGAGATTTTATAACAAGTTGAAGATGGAAGACCAAACTGCATTTTTGCCATATTTTACTGTTTTACTTCCATAAAGGGAAGAATGTGCGTCAAGCTTGTGAAAAGTTGCATAAAGTTTGCGGTGACAATGCTCTATAAGAACGTGTGTGCCAATGATGGTTCATGAAATTCTGTAGTGGTGATTTTGATCTCAATGACGCTCCTCCGTCAGGGAGGCCCATCAAGGTTGATGACGACAAAATAAAGGCATTGATCGAGTCAAATGCACATTACATGACACAAGAGATTGCAGAAACATTGAACATCCATCATTCAAGCATTCACAACCATCTGAAGAAGCTGGGATATGTAAGCAAGCTCGATATTTGGGTTCCGCATCAGCTCAAAGAAGTTCATTTGACGACGTATATAAACATCGGAAGTACACTCATTAAATGTGAGGAAAACGATCCTTTTTTGAAAGGACTAAAAACTGGTGATGAGAAGTGGATTGTTTACAACAATATGGTGCACAAACGGTCTTGGTTGCGACGTGATGATTCGCCTCAAATGACATTGAAAGCAGACATTCATCAGAGAAAGGTTATGCTGTCAGTGTGGTGGGATTTTAAAGGTGTCGTGTATTTCGAGCTCCTACCAAGAAATCAAACAATCAATTTGAATGTGTACTGTTGGCAATTAGACAGTTTGAACAAGTCCATCATTCAGAAATGTCCAGAGCTTGTTAATTGTAAAGGAGTTGTGTTCCATCGCAAAACGACGAGACCACACACAAGTTTGATCACCCGTCAAAAGTTACTGGAGCTTGGATGGGATGTGTTGCCACACCCACCATACTCGCCTGACCTTGCGCCGTCAGTCTTCCACTTGTTTCTCTCTCTTCAAAACTCCTTCCGTGGTATAATGTTCAATTCAGATGAGGCTGTAAATCAGCACCTTGTTCAGTTTTTTGCAAATAAAGACAGGTCCTCCTATGAACGAGGAATTATGAAGCTCAATGAGAGATGGCAAAAGATTATTGAACAAAATGGGCAATATATCATTGATTGATCTTTGTTCTTTAAATAAATAAATGACCTTTGAAAAACATAGACAAAATACGTCATGACTTTTCTGAAGACTCAATAGAAACCAGTTGCATTCTCATTCATTATTTTGCCTTTTTAAAAACAGTGTAGCAGGTTGAATAGTGGCTCCCCAAAGATATGTCAAATCCCTAGAACAGGTAAATGCTGCCCTATTTGGAAAAAGGGTCTTTGTGGATGTAATTGAAATCTTTAGATGAGGGGATCAGCCTGGATTATTCATATGAACTCTAAATCCATTGACACGTGTTCTTATAATAGACACAGAGGAGAAACACACAGAGGAGAGGCACACAGATAAAAGTGGAACAGGAAATGTGAATACAGAGCAGAGACTGGAGTGACAAGGGCACAGCCAGACACACAGAGGAGAAGATGATAGGAAGGCAGATGCAAACATTGGAGTGATGTGGCCACAAGCCAAGGAACCCAAGAAATGCTAACAGGCATTAGAAGCTTGTTGGAGACAAGGAAGGGTTCTCCCCTAGAGCATGCAGAGGGAGGATAGCCTGCCCACACCTTGATTTCAGACTTCTGGCCTTCAGAACTGTGAGAGAATACCTTTCTGTTATGTTAAGCCATCTAGTATGTAGTCGCTTGTTATGGTGGCCACAGGAAACTAATACACATAGTAAATACAAAGGCTTTCCTATAGTAGGTACTTCATAAATAATAAAAATTGTCTGGCTTCTTTGTAGAAATTTAATTATGCCTCCTTGCAAAATTTAATCAGATGCATATTCTTGTACCTCTATACAACTTTCCTCAGTGCTACGGTGTGTCACTAAATGACTAGACATATCGGCACATGTACGAATAGAATACTACACATAGGAGAGGTCACGCTATATGATTATCAGACGTCAATGTCCCAGATGTAAATTGTTTGTATAGGTACTCATTAATTTATTTAAAGTGTACTCCATATAGATGTACCCAAGTGAATTTAGTAACTGTAAAATGTAATGTAATAATTTAAAAGCTAGTTGGGTTAATGTAGCTTGTAGCAACATCAGCTTCAATCTCTAGATGGCACTATGTTATAAGGAATCAACCCAAGATCTGCTGGTATAATTTTCATATAACTGTTTCTGGAAATGAAGAATATTATCCTGACAAAACCTCCCAAGGAATTATGTACAATACTATGAAAGCTCTATTTCACTAAATACTGATAAGCTGCTAATTTTTATTTTACTGTGTGATAAAGAAAGTAGAGAAATTGAGTTCCTAAAACATGCTAGCCAACAGTAAAGACTATATCAGAAAAGTTTATTTTCATTCACGTTTTTTATTATTCTGTACATATTTTGTTTGAAAATATATAAACAATAAATGAGATCGCTTAGGTTCCTCATATGAGAATGTCCACATAAACTGGGACTTTATCTTTGATAGCTACAGGTGAAGAGTAATAACCTACTCTTCATGTCAGCTTAAAATATAAACAAGATGACATGTTTGTTTTTTATCCCCATTTTGAAATTCCACTTTCAGTCTCAGGAGAGATGAGACAGAACTACTTGTATCATCTTTCCCTAATTCTCTCTTTTTGTTTTACATTCTACATCTCTCCTTTGAAGAATAATTTTTTGCCTTGAGTTTGCAGTGATTTCTAGGCATTTAAAAAAATTCTTCTACGTTTCTGAAGGCTTTAGTAATTAGATTTTTCTCTATTTGCATATGTGGTAAACTCATTTAGCCAATTAAATAATCTCTCATTCTTGTCTTCTCCACTTTCAAAGCATTCGTAACCATCCCTAAGGTACTCTTTTTTCATTTATTGTTTTGTATTTTAATTATTTGCATACAGATCTTATTTTCTCTACAAAATTATACATTCCTGAGAGAAAGGAATCCTGACTTATTTACCTTTATGCAAATGGTTCATGCTTCTTAACTATTGAATTAAATGGGTTTGGTGACACAGGATGTGATCCAATTCAAAGAAAAAAATAGCTTACTTGTGAGTTGTTTAGTTTTTTGACCCTTTTAAAAAAAACCTAAATGTCTTTGACCTGAAAATGAAATTACCAAATAAAAACAGATATAATTTTCTTGATCAGATCAATGATTTCAGGATTATATAAGTTATTAGGTAAAATTTGGGGAGTTTCAAAACCAGTTTATTTGAAATTTTCCATTTTCTACATATGAATGGAAAACCAATCTCTATCACCACTCCTACCAATTCCAATCCTTAACTTCTGCTCTTTCTTGAGATCTCAATTTACCTGCCTATTCCTTCAGGCACAATTCTTAATTTTTAGAGAGACATCACCCTTTTGTGTTCCTAAAGCTCACTGCCTTTTCCATATTATAGCACACATATTAGACTTTCATTGCTTATTTCTTTGTCTATGTCTTTTATCATTCTTTAAATTTCAAAAGGCCAGGAGCTATGTGTATCTTATTTACCTGTACACACTCAGCACCTGGTACAGGGTCTGCTGCTTCATGATCACATAGTAAACACCTGTGAGTGAAAGTTGAATGAATGATTTAAGGATGAAAGGGAAACATTGATTTCACTTCCTTTACAAATATGTTGGGGTACTTATTGTGTGTCAGGCACTCTGCTAGACACGAGATGGAGCAGTGAGCATAATAGACAAATCCCCCTGATGTCATGAAGCTCCCATTTTTAGTGGAGTGAAGACACGCAAGTCAACAAATAAATACATAAGTAAACAAGTGAATACAAAATAAAAATAGGTAAAAAATAGCTCAAGATATTAATAAACAAATAAGCACATAACATAAAAATGAGGCAGGTAAATGTGATAAGCAGTATTTCATGTGGTTCCAGGAAGGTCTCTCTGAGGAAATGTAGTTGAGGTGAAGTGGGGGAGGTGGCTCTGTTTATTTGTAGCAGAACATTTCCTTTGGAGGACAGTTAATGTAAAGGGCATGAACCAGAGGCTTGCTCGGCATGTTCCAGGAATGTGAATGAGGCTGGAGTGAGTGAACTAGAGAAGCAAAATGTGGTTGGAGACGTGGCTAGAGAGGAAACCTGGTGTTAGATAATAAAGGACCTTGTAAAACCTGATAAGGACTTTGGATTTCATTTGAGATGGGAAGTCTTTGGGCTGAGGTGGTGGTGGTGAAGGCAGCAGGAAGTGGTCAGATTTGGTTTGTGTTTGAGTGAGCTGTTAGAATTTGCTAGGGAATACATGTGGAGTATGAGGGAAAGGGAGGCATCGAGGATGACTGCAGATTTTTCATCAGAGCAGTTGGAAAAATGGAGCTGCCATTTATTGAGATAGAGAATGGAAATGACAAAGCAGACATGGGGACAAGGGAGGCTTTTGCTGTTAAGGTGGGAGGCGGAGCAGCATGTATCTATGCTAATGGAAATGATCCCCTAACATAGGAAAAATTAAAGATGCAGAAAAGAGAGGGGATAATCCCAGGAGGGTTCCTTGATTCCACGAGAAGAATTGTGATCCTATACAAGTGAAGTTCACCCCATGTGCAAGAAGAGAGTACAAGGGCATAAAGGTACAGATGCAGAATGATTGACAGGTTTGAAGCTGGATTGACAGGTTTGAACCCTTGGAAGCTCTCTTTTGGTTGCTTCTAATTTTTCTGTGAAATAAAAAGCAAGGTTATCAGTGGAGAGAATGAGTGTCTGAGGTTGGAGGAGAGAGGAAAAGGTGTGGATGGTAATTTTTTAATATGAGAAGAATAATAACATATAACATTATTCTAAAAATCTAAAAGGAGTCAATAGCAGTACAGTCATCATGATGTGGTTATATTTCCAAATTAACAGGATCTAACGGAAAAACTTATAGTTCACCAAGAAAACTGCCGTGGCTCAATATGTGACTTCAATTGAAACAGCGTGATTTGAATATAATATAAAATACTTGATAAATTGTCAGAAGCTGAAAATATATGGAACAGCATTGCGATGTGGTAGATTGTGGTTGGTTCTGCCTTTTTTTTTCTACTTGTGGTCTGTTGAATGAGTTGCTTTAGTTTATCTAGCTATAAAAGGGGTTATAATACATGCTCTGCCCACTCCCCTGCACTTTTGTGAGGAATAATATAAGTTTAATAATAATGTAAGTTAAAATATTTTGTAAGTATTAAAATGATATATCAATCTAATAATTTATTATTTTATTGTTAATTCTAAGCAAGTGTTGTAGGGGTCCAAATATTGGGTTGTCGGAAAAGTCATGACGGATTTTTTTCTATGTTTTTTGTTGCAAAAATGCATCATGTCTTTTCCGACCACCCAATATACTGTATGTTATAGAGCATTAAAAGCAAAATTGCAAAGGTCTGAATTTATGTGGCGAGAATAAAACTTGGTGATATTTATAAGTATCTCACTCAACTCTGTAGGAATGACATCTTAAGGACTTTAGGTTTAATTAATAATTTAAATCTATGTTATCTGTTTTACCTTAGCACGACGCCACCTCCTCCATCGTTGTCTCCTCTCTGCTTTCATAGTCACTTCTTGCTAGAGTTGGTGAGTTAAGGAGCTTCTCTGTGAAATTTCCCCTTTTGTCTCTTTTTGAATAGCCTTAAGTCTACCAGTGCTGTTAATGATAACATTAAATGTCCCAGCCTTTGTTTCTAAGTAGAAGTGAGCTGGCTTGCAGACGCATTGATACAGTGAGTTGTATTTGATAAAATTAAATGATAACATCTCTTTTGAACATCATATACAGAAATATCTTGACTCCTAGGTGATTTGAAAAAGAATGGCTTTGCTTTCTTTACAAAATAATCATTCCATGTCCTTTGTGAAACAATTCAGTAAATATTGGATGATTAGAGAATAATTTCATAGCAGGCTTGATATCAGCAATAAATAAGCATAAGCCAAATGTATGTAAAGTCTATGAAACTTATCCCTTAATTATGTTGAATAATATTTCTTGTATCAGTGTTGTTTTTTTTTTTTTTTAAAGATTTTTATTGGGAAATTGGGGGGATGGGAACAGTGCTGGGGAATTGGGGAAAGGGGAACAGGCAAGTTGCTGTCGTTTTGTTCTTCAGTCTAGTTGTGGAGGACGTTGCTTCACTGGCCCAAGTTGGCACCATCATTGCG
>NW_017731936.1:190233-196531 GCF_001890085.2 Hipposideros armiger
GTGTGTGTGTGTGTGTGTGTGTGTGTGTGTGTGTGTGTATATATATATATATATATATATATATATATATATATATATATATACATATATGTCTTTATTGACCATGGTATTTTTTAAGTACTATGGAAGAAAAAAAGAAGTATATTGGAGATGATTTCTATCTTTAAAGCAGTTATTATTCCTTTCATGGCAGCCATGAGAATGTGCCTCTCAGTCTTCCAGCTACAGGGAGCATAACTGACCAAGGGCTTTTGTTGCTGGGCTCTGAAGTTTATTTCTACCATATTGCAGACTCCACACTTTCTAGAAGCTATTTCCAGCTAATGGCTGAGCACATCTGAGATACTGAGGTAGACCTGTTCCTAGAAGACTTGGGACTCCTATGCCAGCTGCCTTTGGCTAAAGGGTGCCCCCGAGGCTTGCTGGGCCTTCCTCTGACAGCATGGCAATCTAGGAAGCTTCTACCTGACCTTCTCATTCTTCTTCCTGTAGGACCAGACTTGCATTGCATTTGGACCGTTCCCCCAGCTTTCTCCAGCATGCTTCCTATTTCTTTTTTCACAGGCATTTCCCTCCATAAACATCTTTGCACGTTTAATCTTTTCTTGAGATATAATTCTTGGAGGACCGAGCCTAACATAGTGATGATGAAATCTAGTATACTCAGGGAAAATTAAAACGACATTATCAGGAAGTACAAAAAAAGAGGCAATAAACAATACAGTTGAAAAGGTCACAAAAAAATGACATCATAAAGTGTTCAATTCAGAGAGGCTGATACAGAAATTAGGATGCATAATATGTTTGACTGCAGTAAGTATTCTAATTGAGTGGAGTACATAAGAATTAATGATAGGATTGAAAAGTTTATTGCAATCAGGTTATCGAGGACCTTGAAGATCGTGTTGAATTTGGCTTTTCTTTTTCCTACACATTACTTCTGAAAATGTGACTGCAGAGGGGCTTCAAAGATTTGGGAATACTGGGCACCCACTGGTGCTTTCTCTTTCAGACTCTTAGTATAGAGGCATGACTAATATCTGGTGGAGTTCAGCAGCTCAAGCCAAAGCAAGAGGAAAGCTATGAAGAGAAACCTTAATACTAGACTGGGATTTGGGATTCTAACATCTTGGTATTTTCCTGGTGAGCTAAAGTACATTCCACACATGCATGCAACTAATACTGCTTTTGAGACTCCGGTCTTAGTTCTGTACCAAGAACAGGCTAATTGGTTTCTTTCATTTCTCTCTTCTAGAAATTGTGTTACAATTAGCAATGTATGGGCCAGAGTTGAAAGATTTTGTTTGGCAACCCAACAGAGGTGTTGTTAGGCAATGATAGTGCTTAAAAGAAACCAGAAATTTAACATCAAAATCTGAACTTACGACTGTTTTTGAATAATCAGTTTATTTGGCTGGATTTTCATTCCTGCACGACCACAAAGCTGGAATTGAGTAGCAACTACTCCATTTAGATGGAGCAAGGGTTCTTCAGGTGCCACAATTCCTAGCCCTCTCTGTAGTCTAACACCTGGTCGATGCTGTTCATTTACAATCCTGTCTAGTGTTTGCATCCTTTTGAGGGTGTGACTCCACTTACCTTTAAACCTTTCTTTCTGCATATTGCCACACTAGTGTTGAAAACTTATAGCAGTCCCTCCATATGGGCAATAGTTTTGTGTGTGTGAATGAAAACAGCTGGGATGCATTGGATCCCAGATTTTACTGAGATTCTTCTTATTTGACTAAGACATGGAAAGGGTATGATGTCCTACTAAGCACCAAGAGAATTAAGTTGGCAACAGTGGCAAATGAGCTTCCATGCAATTAGCTCTGAGTCCAATGGTCACAGAGTCTTGCTTGAGGAGAAGTCCTATCCTCTACAGGTAATGAGGAAAGTCAGGGCTTATTTGAGGATGTGTAATGGAAATTACAGTAGATNTGGAGGGCAGTGTCACTGGCCCTCATATGTGGGATCCGAACCGGGGCCCTCTGGCATCCCAAGCGAGTTCTTAACCATCGCGCCACTCGGCCGGCCCTTGTATCAGTGTTTTTAAGCAACTGGTTAACTGATGAATTGATAAATACATAGTGTTTGTGAAGTGCTGAGAGAAACTATGAACAGACCTGTTGTAGTCACCAGGCTGGTGGCCCAAGTGTAGGTTTTAAAGTAAAAAAGACTAGGAGTTGAATCCCAGATGCTCCACTTACTAACCTTGTAATTCTAGAAAAATTACTTAAGTCCCTGAGTCTCATTAAAAAATAAATAAATAAATAAAAATTAAAAAAAAAAACAAAGAAAGAAAAAGGCAAGCATTTGTGAGCCAGGCATTTGTGCTAAAGCTTTACATAAATTATTTCATTTAATCCTTATAACATGTATAAGAGGCAAGGTCTTGCTGATGAGGAAACTAGATTGGGAGGGCTGTAAGGATCTTGATTACAATCCCACATCAAATGTCTGGCAGAAGGAAAACTCTGCTGAAAGAGGCAGAACCTAAGAGCCCAAGCTCTTAAATCCTAAATAAAATATCTCATTAATAAACATCATGATAATACCAGACCTTGAAAGAGACTCCTGAAAATGTCTAACACAGCTTTGGTTTTCATCCACCGTTCTTAATTCTATTATGTACCAGTGGTGGACTGAATTCTGACATCACCCCTAATCTGGTGCATATACCCCATACAGTATAACCCCTGGGATTGTGAATATGAGGATTTCATTCTGTGATTGAGTTATGTTACAGGGCATAGTGGACTTTCAAAAAGGAAGATTATCCAGGTGGACCTAAGCCAATCACATAAGCCATTTAAATGTGGGTCTAGGGGTCAGAGACCAAGTCAAAGGAATTCAAAGTAAGAGAGAGATTTGACACAAGGGAGATTCTCCATAGCGGGCTCTGAAGATGAAAGAAGCCCCATGGCTCAGAATGGGTGTTGCCTCTAGAAGCAGAAAGAGGCATTGGGTGGACTTGAGGAGCTGAGAGCAACCCTTGGCCGAGAACCAGCAAGGAAATATGAATGTCAGTCTGTGAATTCTTTGAATGGGCTGAATGAACTTTAGCTTGGAAGTGAATTTTCCCCTCAGTTTCTAGATGATAACTCGTGGTGGTCAGTGCCTTGATTTGAGCCTTGTGAGACCTTGAGCAAGGAACTCAGCCATGCCTTGCCATGACTTTTAACCTACAAAAATGTGATCTAACAAATGGGTATTGTTTTAAGCTGTTGTCTTTGCGGTAGTTTGTCACACAGCAAGGCAAAATTAATACAATACCTCAAAGGTTGTAATGATGATCAAGTACCAAGTATGACTAGTTAATTACCAAACCATGATAACTTTCTTGGTCAAGTATTAATTTTAAGTCAGATTTTATCAACCTGAGAATGGAGAACTGATATAGGAGAAAAAATTCAAAAGAGATCGGTATGGGAAGCTGAACTGATCTGGAAGAAGGCCCAGGTGTGATGAACACAGGAGAGGTGTTATGTTGATAGCACACAAATGAGCTGTGGGATATAGGTATGGATGGTGAGGCACCTTAGCAAGTTCAGACTCTAGAGGTCCTTGGTGTAGAAGCTAAGGATGAAATTAAAGGACAGTTCTTGCAGTGGAGGAAGGGTATTTAGGCTAGACAGAACCAAAAGCAATCTTTTATTTGATTTTGTCTCACATGGCTTTTGCCTTTAATATAGTTTTATTGTAATTAAACTCTAGTCTCCAATCACCTAGATTCAAAATAATGGCATTATTTTAGAGTCAGTGCTTCTACAAGTCATCAAGCCCGATCGATATCGCCTGCTAAATTTCCCCTACATTCCCATTTCCTTTGCAAGCCCCTTATTCCAGCATTTCATCCTCTGGTAATTGACTTACTATTACAAACCTTTCCTTGGCCTTCGCTGGTCCGTTTCTGTGCATTACCACCAGACCCATCTGACCAGAACCTTTTGTTCTTCATGAACTCCCTTGCTCATAGCTTGTCTCCTTGGGATTCCATCTTGTCAAGACCTTTGAGCTGTCGTGGTCTCTTGGCCTTCCTCACTTTATGCATGAAGAAATTGAAGGCAGAGAAGCACACTTCCTTACTCAATGTCAGAGCAAGCAGGCAGCAAAGTAATCAAGATCTCCTGATCAGTTCTGCGCTTTTTCCATTACATTTTTCATACTTCTCAGAATCGCTTTAGGGCTTTTCACCTTTATTCCCAACCTTACCTCTCTACCCTTACTCTCTTTCCTCCTTACCATAAATCATCCACTCCAGACAGACCCATTTCCTAACTGTCCTGGGAATGTATGAGTCACCTATTCCACCTCATAGATGTCATCTCTTTTCTTCTTTGCCTTTCATAATTATGGTGTTTGTGCTTGCTGGTCACTCTACCTCACATAGGTTCCTCCTTTCTCTGAGCTCTGTCAACATCCAGTATTTGTATCACTCATTTAAATATAAATTTTACAATCTTATTTGGCATTCGATGCTTCATGGGTGACTGTATTATCTTTCCAAGAAGATTGTACATTACTAGATGATACTTATGGTTTCTCTCTCATTTTTGCTACCTCCTTGTCTTATACAGCATAAATAAATAATGTTTAAGTCAGTCTTAGTGTTTTCTGCACTGTTTACATTTTAAATCAACTAACATTTATTGAGGGTTTGTTAGATTTTAGGATTGGGAATAAAAGGTGAGGTAAGCTAAATATCTGTCTTAAAGTTGAGCTCACATTCAAATGAGGAATTTGGCATGTGAATTACTCTGAAGCAATATGATAAATATACTGTGCAGCGAGTGTTGGGGTTACACTGCTCCTACTACCAATCTAATGAATAGAGGAGATGGGGTCTCATTGTTGGCTTTGACCTTGGCGTGGTTTGTCTCATATGAGGCTGTTGGTTTTATCACGATACAAGTTATATTAGTTCCATGCTCTAGCAAGTTGAACACACTCAGATAACTAAAAATCACTGCAGTAAAGCCACATTTTAAAGGACTTCGCTGTTGTATGAATCTAATTATCTGGGTAAATAATCTATCTGATTAGATGCCCTATTGTATTTTAATTTGAAAAGTGCTCTGATTCACATCCAGTTAATTAAAAATCTATTTCAACCTGGGTTTTTTTTTCTGTTTCAAACAAATATGTCCTTTCCTTATTGTGAACAATTTAAAGTTTAGAACATTGGTCCTTCAGAAACATGTTGTAACTTAATTATAATAAATCCTGTTGCTTTGACAATAGCTACAAATAAAAACAAATCTTTTCCACATAATACTTTCTAAAATGGCAAAAAAGAGAAAGACTGAAAAGTCAAGTTGACAAATTGCAATCAGTCTGCACTAAGGCACTTTAGTACATCATTCAGTATCATTGAAATGTAAAGGAGCTTTGTTAGAATTTAAAAATTGAGGACTTGGATTCCTACCCAGTTGCAATAACACAGTGTAGCATTGTTAGCTCTGATTCAAGTGCAGCTGATCAAAAAAGGTTATTGAATATTCCTTGTTTCTCTGCCAACCCTGAATGTCTTCTCCCTGACTAGAATATTTGGATCTTGCTGTTGTTCATTAATGCTTATCTTACATTCCATTCACTATCATTATCTACCTTTCTCAGTAATTAGCTAATTATTTTCAAGATAATTAGTTTAATGAAAGTGTGGGAAGTATGCAGTAAGAATCTAAGTGATATTGTCATGACCTCTACACATAGATTAAGTAAAAAATAAGAAACACACCACCCAAAATAAAAACAAAACAAAACAAGGAACACTTATAATATCATGTATGTTCAAAGAGAGTGTGTGTTTTATTGAAACACCTCAAATAACTTGTAAAGATTGCATCAAAGCCACTTTTAAAGGACTTTACTATAGTATGGATCCAATTCTTTCAATATACTTCCATTGCTCGTTGGAAGGATATTTGATATGTTGGGTATTAGAGATGTGAAATAATTATTTCAAGCCACAGGGACACTTTTTGGGCCCTACAAATGCTTGCTGCTACCTACCCTGTTTATGGATTTCTCAAACACAAATAAATAAATACGGAGACATTTAGAAAAATGAATTGAAACAATATTAGATTAGTGAAGTAACTTTATTAATAGAGGGAACATAGCCACACTTATAGTATTTTTCCATTTTAGGAAAAGAACATACAATTAAGTTGAACTTAAATCTAAACGCTTCTACATTATCTAGTGATTTATTTTTATTCATACATTAGTTTGTTTATTTATAGCAACGTACAAGTATGTGTGTGTGTGTGTGTGTGTGTGTGTGTGTGTGTGT
>NW_017731936.1:201781-204056 GCF_001890085.2 Hipposideros armiger
AACAGAGGACTAATTCAAGCAGGTATGTACTTACATGTACTTATATGTTTCCATAGAGTGATAGCTAAGAAATTAGTAAAATTAGTAAAAGCTAATTTGAACATATCAAATTGTGTTAGTGAATAATAAAAACATTAAGCAAAGGTGAGCATATTAAAAACATCAGTTTACTATTTAAATTAGTAACTAGGGTTTAAAGAAAAAGAGAAAAGAAATTTTAAAAATCCCTTATTAAGAATTCAATTATAGAAGCCTCTTAGATAAATGCTATGTGAATTTGATTTTCTTTTTATAACCCTTAATGTGTCACATAAAGAGTAGCAGATGACATAAACAGATGGACTTGTGTTATCTGTTCTTGCTTAAAACCTTTTCTAGCATTTTTTTGGCCATATTCATAAACATAGGATATGGTAGATCTAACTTACATCTGTTCAAACTCCTTGGTAACTTCTGTTAAAATTTATTTTAGTAAGTTATAATATGGCAAAGATTTTTATTATGGACAATATTCTATCCACTTTAGAAATGAAATCTGAGGTATAGTTCAATACTTCTAGATAACTATAAGTTTGAAAAATGAAATGTGGCTTTACTTGAGTTTTCATATTGGTAAGCATTCCTAAGAAAACATCATTGTAGATGATAGTTTCAATTCATGGAAGAAATGGAAGAAAGACATAGAAAGAATCTTGCTCAAATTAATGATTTCTGTAGCTTTTTATATTTTTCAAAGCATTTTAGGTCTATCAATTTGATTCTTACCTATATTTTGCTATTTTGATAAGTAGCATGGTCTTCAATTGAACAAAAGGCAATCTACTCTGGCACTGTTAAATTCATTAACTCTGAGAAAAGAATGTAACAATGTCTACCCTCTTTTTAGTAAGAGTTTGACTTATTTTAGTTAAAGTAACCCTGAGGAAACACCTTGAACAGTGTACCCAAACCTATACAATGATAAGAAATGTCACAGAGGGTCTCAAGGAATTCTTAAATATTGACTTCACTTAAAAGAATAGGCTAATATGTATATAGTTATTATTTAGGTTATTGAAGAAAAAATTCAAACCTAATAAAATTTACGTCTAGCCCAGTTAACTTGTACAGAANAGCTATAATCGACATTTCATTCATAAAGCAGATCACTCCTCCCCTTTAATTTTCTGACTTGAAAAAAAAGAGCAAAACTCCTTATCTTTTTCTGGTAAACTGTATACAAAGTGGATTATATCAGTTGGATTTTATTATTTTCCTTGCTGACTCACCATTGTGTTGGCTTTCTTTCCATTCTAAGCTCATTGCTTTTTTACTGCATATGTACAACACCTACTGTATCATATTTCTGAACTGCTATTTCCAGCCTTGTATCAAAACTGAATGTTTGTTGTCATCCATGTTTCAATTTAAATGCTATCTTCTCAGAGACCCTTACTACCCAAATAGCCATGCTGTCACTGTCGATTACTTTAGCATATTCTAATTCTCTCTATGGGATTTACCACTGTCATGGCTGTTTTGTTTGTGTTATAGCTCCTCTGGTAGAATGCAAGCTTCTAGGTAACAAGAATTGTTTGCTTATTCAATTACCTTAGTTCTTTAGTCAATTGATCATTTTGCATACTCCCTATCCATCAAACCCCTTCTAGTATTTTTCCCTGCTTTTAGTGGTAAATTGCCTGGACTATCATTTCAGCAACTCCCCTGCCTGTAACTCTGGCCCTCTTTTTTATTTTTAATCACACCATCCTGGGATTCATCATTCCTGGATGAATCCAATGTCTATACTCTCTGTGCCATTATTCTGCCTGAGAAGATTTGTTGGAGAAAATTACATAACTGAGATTGGTACCATTATAAACTTAGAATCATCATCTCACCTGGGCCCTCATCACTGCCTGGTAATCTTAATACATTTCCCAATTGGCTCATGTGCCTCACAATTATTTCAAAATTCCACCCCTCACACAAACTCAGCAAATGAGCCCACCCTCTAGCTCATTAAAGAAAAAAAAAAAAAGTCCTGAAAGAGCGGCCCTCCCTCAACTTCCCACCATCTAATCTACAAACATTTTCTTCTTCCCTCCTGTCACTGGCGGAAGTGTTTCTTTCTCGGATAAGGCCATGCCCTCCATTGTTGCTTTGGAGAGTATCCTTTTCCCCTTAATAGGATCTTGCACTATTAGTAATTTTCTACTCTATACCTGATACTTCATTCTTTTTACTGGCTCTCCCTCACTCATGGTTCTTGCTAGGTTGACTTTCTTTCCGTTCC
>NW_017731936.1:205856-211014 GCF_001890085.2 Hipposideros armiger
ATCAGGTTTTATAGTCCTCTTGATCGGAAACTACTCTTGTTTAACCTAAGTAATACATATGCTTTAGGAAACGGAATTCTCAAAGCATAATATTAGACTTGGCGTATAGTGGGGATGGGGAAGGGCAGGGCCAATGAGTCTTGAATATAAATAGCCTGGTTTGTGGTTCTTTCATGATGGGAGGTCATAAAAAGACAGGACCCAGAGAGTCACTCAACTGCAACCTTCTGTCTACTGTTCGTTAAGGGTGACTGTTGTTATGGGAAAGGAACATGATAGAATGGATGTTGGAGAGGATATTACAACCAGTTTACCTATAAAGCAGAAAATTTCTCTCTGTGGAGTGGATTTGGGGTGGGATGTTTGGTTGCAACTTTGGTTAAAGACTACCAAGCATATCAAGCAAACTGGCTCATATGGACTCTGAAAAGCCATTACAAAGCCTATAAAATATGCTAAATTCCCCTAATCTTTCTTCTTTTTACCCTGGGTCACTTTAGGAGCTGAGGTTGAATCCTCTTTTCTGAAATTCCTGTAGGGAATATACTCATTTTTCTTATCATCAGATTTAGAGACCATAACTGATCACAGTGTACATTGTAGATTTGCTGATTAAAAATTTTGCTTATTTGTAGCCCATCTTTATTAAGAAACATTTATTTAATGCCAAGTGACTGTGGTTAGATCCTGGGGTGACAATATAAGTAAGACATAATCCTTGACCTCATGGGTCTCAAAGTCTAATGGGGAAGGAAGACTCTATGATATCATGACTCCATTTGGTCATTTAGACATAAAAATTGCTTTAGAAACTGAGGGGAGAAGGAAGCCAGTTGACCAAATAATGAGTTGTTGCTGACCAATTTTTGTAGCCTCAGCTTAAATTCATTCATTTAAATAAAGCTCACTCAAAGAGGCAGATGGTCTGAAAAATTAAAATATCCCTAGACTCTTTCCCTGAGTTAACATACGAGTATCTTGGTAGAACTGAATTAAAAGGGATTTCTTTAGGCTTTAATGTTTCTCCTATTGTAGTGCTGAAGGAGGTGATCCTAATTCAGCAAGGACTTCTTACTTGTAGGCATTCTTGGTCTCCATGTTTGCATTTTGATTCTATTAATATTTATGAGACAGCTGCAGGGTTCTCAGCACAGTCACCAGCTATATAATTTCATTGAGTTTCACTCTTAAAAAGCAGCGTTGGAGCATCCAACAGGGATAAATATTTACTGGTGGAACTATATATCAAAAGAAATCATTTACATTCATTACTCACCATGCCCCTGAGCTATAATCCTATTGTGTAGAAGGCACAACTAAGAATAAACACCCAATGCCGTAACTTGGGTTTAGGACTCAAGATAATTAAGGCACTTACATACATTCCATATTTCACAGACAAAAAAATTATTGTTCTTTACCATGGTAAATTCAAATATAAAAGGGAAAATGTGCTGTTATATGTCTTGACCTGGTGGCTAATTTAATTACATGTTTGCAATTTAGTATAAATTACGTATGTTTGAATATTTTAAAAACAGTGAAATTTTGGTTACACAGTAACACATAAAAGTCTAATAGCAATTTGATTTCATTTGATATAGATATCTAACCCTCCTCTCTTTTAGATACTTCATAGACTTATACTTCCTTCCTGTCTCATTATTTATTACTTCTCCCCCCCCACACACACACCATTCCTGAAAAGAGTTAGGTGTCCCTGACTTAAAAATTCATTGTCAATTGTGTAATCTTTTTTGTTATGGTAAAATACACATAACATAAAATTCACTATTGTAGCCATTTTATAGTATACAATTCAGTGATATTAGTTCTAGTCTAGACTGATCATCATCCCAAAAGGAAACCCCATACCCATTAAGCAGTCACTCCTCATTCCATCCTTCCCACAGACCCTGGCAACCACTAATATGCTTTCTGTCTGTCTGCATTTATCTTTTCTGGATTCTGTAGCTAATCCTGATGATACAGGCAAGAAAATAAATATTTTATTGTCTAGAGTGCTGACCTCATTCTTATTTGGGAAAACTCATTAAAAATTCCACCACTTTTTAAATTTGGTATGCACATCCCAACACTTAACATTATTTAACCTTCCAGAGAATACTGGTGGCCTGACTTTTAACTGTTTTAACTTTTCACAAACATTTTATTTATAGTGACCATCCAACATGTTAAGAATGTCATCTGTAGCTGTCAATGGATGAATGTAAAGCACAATAGGGTCATATAATTAGTAATTAATTCAACAGAAGAGAGCTACTTTGGGGTTTACTCCCCACAGTAGATCTTGAACCTTGTCAAATGTTTATTGAATAGTTCCTAACTGTAGAGTGCTGCGAGTGTATAAGGGAAAGCTTTTAGAAATTATTTGGGTGAATTAAAGAAGAATCAGTACCCCTAGCAGAAAAAAAATACTGTGTCTTCAGGCTTTTCCACCAAAGAGGAGGCCAAATAACTTATTGAACTATTTGGATATTGGAGACATGACAGTCTGCACTTCACTTGGGTATTCTATTTGGTCTTTTATATCCTCTACTCTGCAAGGCGGCATCCTTAGAATAGGGCTTGCATCAACAGTCATCTTTAAAAGCTGTCCAAAAGAGCTTTGACTGGTGATAGTCCATGTGAATGATGATGTTTTCTATTTGAGTCTCTGGCAAAGGAAGGCAGACTTGACCTTGAAGTGGCACTTGGAGTTCTGGAATCATTATCTACTTAACTTAGTTAACAGGTACATCACCTTTGGGAATGCAAAGTATTTGTTATTAAGATCTTTTGAAACTGAATGTCTGAGCCATGGATGCTTTATAACTCTTCAGCCTGACATTCCCATTTTAGGGTGGGTCAACTTGGGCTCAATCTCTAATGAGCTGGGAAGGGTAGCTAGCACTTGGAAGGCAACTTTATCCTTCATTTAGCCACCTGAAGCAAAACCACTGACTCAAGGAGGCCTTCCATTCTCCAAGGTTCCCCTAAATGGTTGGGCTTGGTTCACTGATGGTTCACCTAAACTGAAACTTGGTGGTGTCCACTGAGCTGCTGCAGCTGTGCAACCTCAGTGCCAGCAATGCAGAACCAGAAATGGAAATGAGCACTCAAGTCAGTGGGTGGAACTCAAGGCTGTTCTCATAGCTCTGGTCAGTACCCTCCTTGATGAACCTTGTTACATTTTTATTAACTGTTGGCTGTTTAGTTTGTCACTTGGAAAACTATAGACTGACAGATTAAAGATACTCCTCTTAGGTCATGAGTAATCGCTACAAATCATGGCTGCTGATTGAATTCTCTTATGTAGAGTCACGTATGTAGATATCTACTGCAATGGTCTGTTCCCATAAAATTGGCTGCAATCAAGCTGTTGATTGAGTCTGCACTACTCTGGGTGACAGCATCACTGTCCATACCCATAATCAAACCAGACCTCACAAAACAATGACAATCACAGACTGGACACAGAGTAAAGGACTATATTTCTAATGCAGAGGCTACCACTGTATGACAGATTTGTGACTCCAGGTACAAGTTAACAGGGAGGTCACTTTGCAGGGTGTATGTCTCTTGCTTACTCCTGAGAAGCTACTGGACTTATAATGCCTTTCTTGGGGTTATTAGTGGGTCCTTATTGCTGTTGATGTTTGTTAGATGATGGAGCTGTTGTAGTTTGATCAGCCAACTCTGGCCACACTATGGTGGCCCTTGAACTAGTCCATATTATATTTTTGCCTTTCTAGACCATTTGTTGTCTGATAATGGAGCGCCTCTATCATAAAAGCCATTTGTCAATGGGGTGATAGTCAAGATATTCGATATACCTTCCATGCTCTAGACCACCCACTGCCATCTGGTATTTTGAGCAGTGAAATGATCTCCTCAAAAACTANAAAATGATCATTTCTTAATCAAGGATGTTAAAATGGTGCACTGGGTAACTAGCTGTCAAATAAATCTGCTATTATTTTCTGAGCATTCTGGCACTTATTTCAATTTTAATTCTACCCAAGAGTCACAATATAGTCTCAGTATTTTTTCTAGGTTATTTTGGTATAACGTATTGACTTTAAGAGATTTATAACATTCTTGTCTCCTTAGTTCTTAATTATCTTTAAAAATCCTCATTGTAGAATTCAACAATTTGCTGACACACAATGTGTTAATTATGGTATTTTTAGGATAATGCAAAATAATTATTTGATATATAAATGCACTGAAATAACATCGTCAGGTTTACATGACTGGGGACAGCAGGGAAGGCTTGGCTGGCAGTAAATCCTGAATGATATACCTGTTTGCCATTATAATAATCAACGGCTGCGTATGTTCAGAATCAGGTCAGAGAGAAGAAGTTCAAGCTGCTACGTCAAATGAAAAATGATAATTTACAAGATAAAAAGTCAGGATTTCCCAACCGTGGAAAGAAAAGATAGGTTGAGACAAGAAAAAGTGGTGCTTCCATTGGTGTATTAAATGTTTTCGGTTTCAGTAGCTGAGGGTAGAGGAAAGCCTGTGGTACTCACAGGCATACCTGCTTGTATTCTACATCAGTGCGTTTACTTCCAGCTCTGAATGATCAGGCTAAAGCCCGAGAATTCAATATTGCCATTAGATTAACAATTTCACCCAGGGAATACATTAATGTCAACCTCTGTTTCTCTGCAGAGAAACCCTCCTCATTCTGAATTCCTGAGAAGCACCTTCCCTCTTTGAGGGGTGCACAGCTTTGAAATATTCAGTTCACAATGGAAAAAGATAAAAAAACTTCGACATTATCCATTTTTTTTTCAGGCCCAAGAGAAATAAACCCGAATGTCTCTCAAGTTTGTGATAGGTGACCTTTGTTGTCTGACAAGAAAATGAAAAACCACCCATTTTTATATTTGACTTAATAAGGTACATGAGGTAGCAAAGCTCAATAGCCAAAACTGACTGGTGATTTTCTTTCTGGATGACCCATTAAAAGTGGCTGAAGATAATGAATTCATTCATCACTTATGACTAAGTGTACTGTCCCCTCCATGCGCTCAGGATAATAGCATTTTAGAATGAAGGGTATTAAAATCATCAGATAAATCTAACATTACTGAGGAAAGTCATTTCACAATGATCATTCAGAGGTCATCATTATGCGCATTCACAC
>NW_017731936.1:214272-260555 GCF_001890085.2 Hipposideros armiger
CCTTGTAAGAAGAGATGAAAGAGAGATGATCTCTCTCTCTCCATGATGTGAGGATACACCAAGGAGACAACTGTTTACAAAGTAGGAAGAGGGCTCTCATTAGAACCCGGCCACACTGGTACCCTGATCTCTCATTTCTCAGACTCCAGAACTGTGAGAAACAAATTCCTGCTGTTTAAGCCACCCAGTCTATGGTATTTTATTAAAACAGTCTAAACTGACTAAAGTAGGCAGACTCTCCAAAAACAATAGATTCAATTATTTGAATTGAACTGGGAACTCTAAGGCCTCCAGTCACCTGAGAGGTCATGTTGGAAGCACTGTCAACTTGCATTCCCTGATTAATGTAGGTAGGATCAGTTGTGGAGCCTTAACAATTGATTTGGTCCCAGCCTCTGTTGGTTAGATTAATCATTGGGACTATACTCAAGAGAAAACTCACCAAGAGACAAGGCAGTATAGAAATGAGTGGCAAACCTTGGGAGACAATTCTCCATAGGTTTCCTCCTTTTTTGCACATCTTAAAAGTAGACGGACTAACTGCCTTTGTTCTGGACTATATCTTATTTTTTTTTTTTTAAGATTTTATTGGGAAAGCGGAACAAGTGTGTTTTTCCAGGACCCATCAGCTCCAGGTCAAGTAGTTATTCCAATCTAGTTGTGGAGGGCGCAGCTCAGCTCTAAGTCAAGTCATTGTCTTCAATCTAGTTGCGGGAGGAGCAGCTCACTAGCCTCTGTGGGAATCAACGGCAACCTTGTTGTTCAGAGCATGTTCTCTAACCAACTTAGCTAACCGGCCACCCTTGGACTTAAAGAATGTTTGTATAGCAAATAGCCTTGGCAGATAGGGATAGTATGTCTCTCTGGAGCAATGGACAGTTATTCTTACTGTCTTTTATAAAAGATTTGGAATCTCTAAACTCAGTGTTACTTGTCGATAATGCAGTCCACACAGTGTGTAGTTGTCACCTAGTCCTCTTTGTATTATCCTATGAGAACTGGAACTTAGGAGCCAGCACAAGAAAACTGACACTCTGGCTACTGCTTTTTCTGTGAGTAATAATCTGCTTTGTCTCTCATCTAGGAGTCTCTTGTCTTCTGCCAGTATCTGTGAGGCAGGCTTTCTTGTTAGCTGGAAAGTAGGGTAAGAGTTTTAGTCTTCACAGTTCTTTTTTTTTTTTTTTTAAAGATTTTTATTGGGGAATTGGGAGGGGAACAGACAAGTTGCTGTCCTTTTGTTCTTCAGTCTAGTTGTGGAGGATGTCGTTTCTCTGGCCCAAGTTGGCACCATCATTGCTCTCTTCACGGACGAGGCAGATCAGTCGCCGGCTGCTCACTGCGGCTGCTGGCTACACATGGTAGCCCATGGCAACCCACTGCCACAGGGGCTGCAGCCCACGCTGTTGCCGGCGACTCACAGCAGCCCAGCTCCAGGTTGAGCTGTTTTTCAGCATCTTAGCTGTGGAGGGCAGTGTCACTGGCCCTCATATGTGAGATCCGAACTGGGGCCCTCTGGCATCCCAAGCCAGTTCTTAACCATCGCGCCACTCGGCCGGCCCTAGTCTTCACAGTTCTTAATAAGCCTAGCCTGGAGTTGGGTCCAATCTGTGATGTGGCTTAGAGAAGTTCTTTGTGAAGATAAAATTTTCAAAGACTGAAGCCAGACCCACTAGCCAGAATTGCTAATGGAAATATATATCTTGCCAATATGCTTCGGGGCATCGGAGAAGTGAATTTGAGGTTTGATGACTGGTTTTGCTTTAAAAGTGTGAATTTTTGGTGGGCTAATTCAGTGATTTTCTATTTTAGCTAAAATGATTAAATAATGAAACAATAGTAGTGTTATTCCATAAGTGCATAGAGTTGATACACTATTTTTTTCTCTGTTTTAGCAACAAAACAAGACTATCTGCTCATTGTTAGCTACTTGTTAGCTACTACGCAGTTCTCAAAATAAGAACCAAGAAGGAAGCACAGTCTTACAACCTGGGTTACAGTTTTGAAATTGAAGAAAGGTAGAGATCAGGTACCCCATTATCAGAAAGGGGGCACCATTGTGACAGAATAAATTGATTTGGGAAACAATGCCAAAAGCCAGTGATGAGCACTTGGGCCTTGGGTCCTGGATCAGCGTGAATAAAAAGGTGACTCAGGGTACAAATGGGGAATTTAGGCTCAGAGAAAAGACCTTCATGGTGCATAACAAGGAGAACAGCATAAAACAAAAGCCCACCCTCTGTAGAATCTAGATAGCTTAAGTGTATCTTGTCAAACTCATGCTATAAGGGAACTAGTAGGTGGCTAAATCTGAAGGAGTGACTTTGAGCTAGCGGTGGTGTGCATTCTGAAATCAGTGGGCCTGTGGAATTGCTGGGAAGGTCAGGGGGAAGGGAAACGAGACAGGGACCTACTGCCTGCTTGGAGTTGACTGTCTGTGAGGATGGTACACACTAAGGCGCTCAGGGAGTGGGAAAGGGGACGCTGTGCTCCAGGAACCTGGGAAGCTTACCTAAAGGGGAATCAAGATAGTGCCATCAGCATACGGAATTTGACTTTATAATTTTTTCCCACAGCACTTCTAGCACATGTAGTTAGGAGACTCATGTCTACATACAGGCGCTTATTGTTGTTTTTATTGTTACCATTATTATTACATGAATATTTATGATTATATCATGTTAAAATATGCCTTTGAACCAGAAATTAATGAAACCCATTTTATCATTGTATTGAGTTGGAAGTCACATAAATTAGCCTAATTTCTATTTAGCTTTGAAGAATAAATTTGGATGGTTTCCTTCAGTGATAATATAACTTTCAGTATTTACTATCAAGGGTGAGAGAAAAGATTACTTTGGAAGGATAGGTTTGACTAAATGTATAGTTTTATTTATAAAGTCTACAGTATACATTTGCAGTATCAAAATATGAAGGAGTTTAAAACATGGCTGTAACTTACGATTTCCTAAATTATACCAACCTGGGGTAGGGATAGGATAAAACATGGGTAACATCTACAGTAGTGTTCCTCTACTCAAATCTTCAATTTTTTAACTATATTTATTTTGGATTACACACTTTGTTATTCCTCTGATTTTGGAAATAGGAGGGAAAACATAGATTATTTAGGGAAGTGTAACAAATACTGAATCAAACTCAAACTAAGAGTTGGTTAGAGAATAGTGGGGATAAGGAATTCTGTTAGAATGAGAGCCTAAATGGGTCTTGGTTCCTTTCCACTTCCATTTCTCCATGATTCACACCTTATATATACTTTGTGTTTCCAACAATGGTATATCACAAAGGCAATGTGATATTCTCCACACAAGATATCATCCCTTTAAATTTTCAAATAACATGACTCTCAGTCATTGCAAGAATGACCTCCTTCTCTTCCGTGGAGTTCTTCTATCATAGTAATGCTAAGATGCAAAGATACTTATTAAGCAAAAAGAGTTAGTTCCAATTACTGCTACAAACAAGCAGAAAAAATAAACACGAAAACTTGCTCAGTCATCCAAGATCAAAGCTAAATAATTATTATTCCTGATTTAGATGTCACTGCCATAGTCGATAAACCATCTTACCATGCTTTCTTAATGGCAGGCAGTGCAGTGAAAGTAGCATGGGTGTATAGAGCATGGTGTGCAAGCACCACCAGGAGGCAGAATTGCTAGCCACCAGCCTGGTGCGAGTTGGGATAGTAAGGTTAGAGGTCTCCCTGTACCATGGTATCTCCTCAAGGTAGGAAATGACAACAGATTTGGAACCGAGCCTTCCTTGGATTTTGAACACTGTTTTCTCTTTAAAAGCTCTATGTGTGATATAACATACCTTCAGGGTAATACTTTGCATGAGAAAATGAAATAAAAATCTCAAGGCTGCGTGGCCATTAAAGGGCAAAAGGGAACTTATTCCTATAGTGAGGGAAACAAATCTCCCTTATTGCCTTATTTGCTGGGGTTGATTTGTATTCCTCAAATGATTATTAGCTCATATCTTAATAAGGATCATTAGGAGAAAGGGTGTGATAATTAAAGTGGGGAGAGAAGAGTTTCAACACAAATGTGGTCTACTTTCCAGTTTTGCTCAAGGTTGTTGGATCAGATCCAAGGACTGGAGAGGGTCTTAGTTCTTCCTCACCCCCGGTTCTCCATTATTGACATCTTAGCACACTTTGTGCATCCAACAACGATACACGTCAGACACAATGCTGTATTTCCCAAGCCTTCTACGGAGCTTATTTTATTCATGCTGAGAACTTTTTCTTTCTATGAAAGTAGTTCTTTTAGTCAACACCCTGAATATTCCTTTTTCTAAATTCTTGCTTTGAAATGAAATTCTTGCTTTTAACACTGGAAGATCTAAGTAGAGAATAGGACTGGGAGAAAAACAGAGACAGTAGCCATCTGTTGGTTTGGCTATCCTTATGCAAATTGGAAAAGCTCCCTTTTTTCTTTTTTTTTTTTTAAGGTTTAATTTTGAAATTATATAAATGTGTAAAGTAGTTAAAAAATCTAATGTTAAACTAATAATTTCTATCCCAAAGTTTATGCAGTATGACTATAAAGTGATGTAATGGACTTTACTCACCTTCTAGCATGTAAAAATCCAAATAAGTATTATCAAAATCAGAATGCATGATAAGAAGTTTTATTGTTATTCAAATGACAGTATCATTTTCCAAAACTTTTCAGGCATATACTTTTCAATTGGCTTCAGAACTGAATTAAAACTAGACCAAAAATTACTTTCACCATAAAACCATATTTTCTTGCATTTTTTTTCAACTTTTTGTCAGATTTGGAGCAATGTATCTCCTGGCTGTTTTCAAAATTCAAATCTGTCATCAACACAATTTGTCACCTTTTCATTTTTTAAGTCATTTTCTTTTATTGATAGTTTCAAAAAAGATCCACGATGTTAGATTACAGTGGCAGCAATGAAAAAATGTCTAAAGCTTCCAGTGGAAATCAGCATTATAGAGGGACAACACTTATTTGAGTTTGTGACATATGGCACATGTGGTTTGTTTTGAAGAAGTCACTTTGCTAAATGTCACGCCCCATATATCTATTTGTTTTCAAAACCAATGCGATTGATGGGAATTAACCTTGGATGTTAGAAGAACTCCCTGAGTTTTTGTTTATTGTTGTGAGATTGTTTATCTGGTACATTGAACCATCTCCCTATTCTCCTATAAAGGTACCAATGCTAGAAACTCAGCAGAAAAGCAGTCAGCAGTTAAGAGATTATTTATTGAAAGAAACAGACTCATGTTCCACCTTTAACATCCATGCAGCTATTTTATAAACAAATTTCTAGTTTACTTTTGTAAATGGGTGGTATACAACTCTTATAACCACATAGTTAAGGATTTGGAATCTGTAGTAAGAAGCTTTCAAGAATTTGGAAACAAAATCAGAAGGAGATCATTTGTACTAAAATTGATACTAATATTTAATATATAATGAAAGATAGCCAACTGTAGAAATAACACACTGAAGTAAAAAGAATACTGTTAAATTAATGCATTTTAAGAAGACATTTGTAGATGGTTTAATAATAAAATTATGTTGTTGTAGTTTTAATATTTAAATCCTATCAAGATGATCACAGTGGTTGAATGCAATGGGTCTAAATGCCAATCCATAGATAAGCTGCATCAGAATGACCTGGAGAGGTTTAAAGTTATTATAATTAAACGCTTTTTGATACAGTTGCTCAGGCTTTAACTTACAACTATTGAATCAAAATTGGAGAGACAGAGGAATCTTTAACTTTAAAAACTATTCCAGGTGGTTCTGATGCAGTTTGTCTATGGACTGCAATTGAGACCTCCTGCGTAAAGGAGAGTATCCTTAGCAATAGTCTCAGAAAAACTACAGTGTGAAATAGACTTTAGAGATGAACAACACACCATCCTTGCTTTAAGGAGCTCTGTGTAAGGGGATCGGGTTCAGGTTGGGAGTTACCAAGAATGAGTGCTATGCAAGCACCAAAAGAGAGGGGGCCCTGAATAATTCTGGAGAATCCAGAATGGACTTTCAGAAGTGATGCTTGGATTGAGTATTATAGAATATTAGATTAAGCAAGTGAATGGAAGATGTAGGAGAGACACTATATGGACAAGCTGTAGGTCTGTGAAAGAGCATGTGCTTGGGGAACTGCAAGTAATTCATAGGATGGGAGGGCAGAGGGTAGAGCTGAGAACATCGAGGCAGCAGGGCCAAATTTGAAGAGCGTCACATGTCATACTAAAGGAGCTTTTACACCTGAGGTTCCATGGTGTCATGGTTAGCACTCTGAACTCTGAATCCAGGAGCTTTTATTTTATTCTGCATGAAGTAGGTGCCATTGAATAATTTCATACATAGAAGTGACAAAATCAGGTTAATGTTTGGCACATGCTGTTCTGAGGGCAGTGTGGGGGTGATTTGGAGTGGGGTGAGGTGAGAGCCAGAGCAGGTAGGCGACTATTTGCAATAAGTCTCCGGGAGAAATGAAGAGAGGCTGCGGCACCATGAGACAAGAGGAGGGGACATCTTGGTCAAGTCATGAGCAATGCTTAAGGATATAAGAATTACTGTGAATAATTCTAAAATATTTCTATCAAAGCACCCCAATAACATGAGAAGTAATTGGGGTTATAGCAACTGAGTCCTAAGCATCTACCGTAAGCCCACATTGCTTTCAATTGTTACACACCATCTTTAAAAATAATGCTTATCTTGCATTCCGTATAATGTTGTGCATGCATTTGCATAAAATTTGATGTGTTAAATTACTTATTATGATGAAGATGACAAGGGATGGAGGATATTTCAGAAATATTCATTACGTTTACCCTGTGCTTTCATATATTGCCTGGTGTGATATCACTGACCTTGGAAGTCCTCATATTCTAGTTTGAAAAACAACTAGACAAGCATCAAAGAGGCAGAATTAGAGAAGCTGAGTATTGGAACTGGGGGGATGAAGAGCATAGGACAATTCTCAAGTTTCTGACCTGGGTACCTGGTTGAATGGCAATGTCACCAACGCCTGCTGGGTGCTTGGGGGTATGCAAAGAATGCCTTTCCTTTGGAAGAAAGGAGGACAAGGAGGAACAGATTTTCCAAAGAGCTTAAGGAGATGATGGATTTTGTTTTGGCATGTTGACTTCTAGCTGCTTGTAGGACACCTGCATGGAGCTGTAGAGACAGGTAGATACTTTGGAGAGACACCTTATCCAGAGATACCCAGGCATGAGTTGAAGGTATAGTAATGTTTTGAAACCGTCTTTACTGATGCTAAGGATGGGTTTAATATTTGCTTGCTGGATAATCCTCGTCTGTTAACCTCTCTAGTTTTTCAGCTTACTACTTGAAAAATTAAGCAGTTCTGCATTGAGACAGTGAGGGGTTCAGTGGATGTGATCACAGGGCTAATTGGAAAGGATAAGGTCCGGTCTCCTTGATCAAGTCATGAGCAATCCATAAGGACACAACCCTCTCCTTTGTGCTTGCATGTACACGAAAAGGGAGAAAATGCAGAACACAGCAAGCGATGAAAGAGAACTAAATGACAAGGGGAAAGGAAAGAAAATACAGGTCAAAGTAGTAGGAGAAACAGGTAAACTAAGCAACTTGAGAGAAAGTCTAAGAGAAACAAACAAAAGTGGAATAAAAAAACTAAACAAATAGAAAGTTCATTAAATCACTTAATAGATGTAAAAGATAAATTAAAGCAGATTGAACTAATACAAGCAATCTATTTTAATCAGAAAATTTTATTGTGACTTTCTCATTCTAAAAGAAATTTATTTTCAAAGGAAACGCTTGAAAAATAGAGGTAAACACAAAGAAAATACACCACTCCTAATTTCATCTTTTAGGAGATAAGCATTGCTAACATTCTGGTAAATATTCTTCCAGGTTTTCTTTCCTGTGCGTATGCCACCCACAGGTTACAGAGGGCGTGTACCACCCAGGTCTATAGTATATGTGGCCATTTACAGCAAGCATATACAACATAATATATATATATATATGATCAAACAGTATAAATTACAGATATTCAAGGACACATGTTAAATAGAAACTGTTTTAAATTCTAGCAGAGTGGAGAATGAAATTGAATTAATTTAAAGGAATACTATAATGAAATAAAATAAGTTGGAGTTCCAAAGCTCAAGCCCTCAGGGTTGTTAGAGCTCTTAGCGTTAGGGTCCCTTAAGATATTCCCTGGGCCCCCGCTCCTTAGAGTTAATATTTCCCTGCAGGGGATCTTGAGCAGATGTCCTTTGAGCTGAGAGCAGAAGGGCACAGGGCATGACCCTTGCCCCTTGCTGGGACCCTGTATTCTCTTACACAGCTGTTGGAGATGCTTATCAGCCTTCAAAGGCCTCCCGCAGGGAATCCCTGCTGGGTGCCCACTGGCACGTAGAAGCCCCCTTTCTTTGGGGAGAAGCCAATCTACCCAACACGTGTTTGGCCCAGGACAGTATATAGAACCCTTTCATATGCACCATCTCATCTGATCTTCACAACATGCCTTGTGAGGCAGGTATTATTTCTTGACCTTATTTTCTTAGGGGATTAAGTCAGTTGCTTAAGAACACAAACAGCTAATAAGAGGTGTAGCCAGAACTCAAACCTACACTTTGGACTCCAAATCCTGTGATCTTTGCCCTATGTTTACAGAGCCCCCCTGCTTCTGAGTGAATTTAGGATACAATTGAGGTTCTGGGTTTCTGAGGCTGAAAGCCACACCTGCACCGCTTCCACCTCTACTTTGAGATTTTGGGTCTCTTTGGAGTGTTCTTTAAAAGGCCTGTATGGATTTCCTAAAAGCACAATACAGGTTGGAAAATAAACAGACACATTTTATACTTTGAGAGTCTTTACAAAATTTATCAGAGCGGTTCTTCTTAGAAGTTTGATTTGGATTTATTTTTTTCTCTTCTATTTCTCAAAATCATCTTCCTATGCCTTTCATGAATAAGACAATACATTAAAATTAAGGCTTTACTGATACTAATAGCAAGTTCCTAACTTAAATTGAAATAAAGTAAGCTATTGGGATAAGGATACAAATGTAGACACAAAAAGAGAAAATACAAGATACTGGGCATAGAGGGCATGTGAGTAGAACGAGAATAAGCTAAGAAATGTGAGAATGAGGAAATTTCTTTCATAATTAATTATGCCTAGCCCGTTCAACAGCTGATATTTTTGCACTTTCTTTTTGAAGTACTTGGAGCTGTTTAGCATATTGTAGATTGATTAGATTCTTTCTCTCAGTCTCTTGCCTCCTATTGCAGATCGAACAACCACTGTTTTTCCTCAGTATATTAATGGATATAGAAACAAGGCATCTGACCAAATGAGTTTAAATGCAGAGATCAGATTCTCTAGTGGTTGTTAAAGATGTGATACAGCTGAACCCATTCTTTAAACAAGCACTTACATGGAAGTCCAATAAATAAAGCAAAAGCAGAGCTGGTGTCTTGCAAGTGAGGGGCTGGAGAGCCATCTCCTCAGGCCTTCACATCTTTTGTTGCAACCTTCAGAACTCTCTATTGAGGGTGGTCTAACCCTTATGATTGATACAGATTGAATCCTCTAGTTTTATTCTATGTAATACAATAAAATGAGACATAAAGTACATTCTATGTGTGTCATCTGGCTCACTAAAATGCAGAGCTTGGGGCAGAGAGGGATGTGGGTGGCACAGAAACTCAATGCCATAAAATGGGAAGTGAGAAAACCAACCTGTATCTAGAAACATTTCTTTCTATTTTTCTTTGGAAATTTTCATTGTGAACATAATTTCACGAAAGAATAAATGTTCTGTCATTTTCAGAATTTAAAGAATGGGATGAATCACTTTGTAAAATACTATGAATTGCATTATATCTCTTTGATTTGTGGGTTAGTTCTACCATCCATCACAATGTTAGGATATAGAAAGAGACTCTTGATCATCAATCTACCCTCCTGCTCTTGTCAGTGCTTGTGTCCTTAGATAAACATAATCTGTTTCTATTATGTGTTTTTTTCTGAAAAGCTTTAAATAAATTGAAATACAGAAGCTTTTCCTTTATGCACAGATTTTTTTTTTTTATAATTGAGTGGCTTTGGAACTTTATATGGCTAAAAGTTTGGCCAATCAGATAGAAAAAATAAATTTTATATATACATCTATTATATAACAACCCCTAAGTCTGCTTTCTACTGAACTAGAGTATATTGGATACTTTTGTACATTTATAAATCACATGGTAAAATTATGTATGAAGGTTTCTGAAAATTATATAATTTCCAACATGTTCTTTCTATTAAGAATACAGATTTTTTTTTGTAGAGTAATGTTTCATGCTCAGCATTCTTTTGCCTATGTGTAATAGCTAGAGATCTTGAAAGGTGTTTTAACTGAACTTGGACCTGACATTGTTTTCTATTTCTCATTTGTAAATAATTTTTAAATTTACATTCATATGCATACAGTTTTTTTCTATGTTCAATCACATTCTTTATTCATCTTGTGGCATTTCCTCAATTGTGACCATTTAGGCATCTAAGTTTTCCAGAACCTAACTCCAAATAAACATCTCTTAAAATATTCATAGGTATACGCCAAATATCTCTGCATCCTTGAGAAACTTAGGGAATGCTTAACTTATTCTCTCTCCATAGTTATTTCATTGAAAATCAGAAGTTCTCTAAAGCTATTTCCATTCTATACTGATATAAAAAGAAAGGTTAGAAGTATGGGCATACCATATGAAATGTCCAGTTTTTGAGTTTTTAAGAATTGTTATTAGAAGAACTTGTTTATAGAGCTTATGGGATGTGGAATAGTAAGGAAGAGAATATGGATTAAGGAGCAAGCAATTCCTATGGACCAGACAGTCAACTTCTTTTAAGGAATTTATCATATATAGAATATACAAAATTTGAAGTTGACTACATAAGAAAGGGTTCCATGTTTTTATACATATGGAGTCAAACGTAGTTTTACCATGACTTCTGTCCTCCAACATATTCTATGACATAAGATGGCCTGTGCGATTTTTTGCTAACCCTCTCCTTTTTGGTCCTTACAATGGAGATAGTAGGTAATTCCTAAGATGGCTATATTAAGGGGGCATTGTTAAAACAAATTTAAAAAATGGATGTGTAAGTAGAAAAGGAAAAAGAAACATAGATTATGAGTTTATTCCATGAGAATGAGTCACATGAAGTTGCTTTCTCTTTCCAAGTACAGATGAGTGTTGCATCAGTATGCGCATTCTGAAATGCTCAGACGACATGAAATTCCCACCTTTTTGAGGCTTTCAAAGTTCTGGCTTCTCAGAACATGACTCAAGAGAGGAACTGAGTCAACATCATTAAAAAAGGGAACAGATTCACACTTGAGCGCAAAAGTTCTGTTTTAGTTGAGGAAGCCTTATTGCTAAAGCCCAGGTCTCTTTGCGAGCTAGACACGCGGAGCAAGCCCACTTCTTCTGTAACTCTTGTTCTTATGACAGAACAGGGGTAGATAATCACGTGTGGCCCTTTATAATGTTTCTGTTTTGCATGCAATCACGTGGTTATGGGGGTTTGTAAAAGAGTTTCCGTTTGAGGCTAACCTTTGTTCCTGGTGTCATTCATAGTTCCTCTTAAGATATTTATTGCGATTACTTATGATTCCTTCATGTGAGGTTTTGTGGAAAAGTAACTGCCGTGTCTTACTTTGTTACTTTTTCAGCTTCCAACTATACTTTTTAAATATGTTTTACTGTTTAGAGAAGTTTTCGGTTCACAGAAAATTTGAATTGAAAGTACAGAGAGTTCCTATAGACCCTTTGCCCCCACACGTGCATAGCCTCTCCCATTATCAACATCCCATACAAGAGGGGTACATCTGTTATAACTAAGGAAACTATATTGACGCACCATCAACACCCTAAGTCCATCATTTACACTAGAGTTCATTCTTGGTGTTATACATTCTATGGGTTTTGACAAATGTGTAATGATATAAATTTACCATTAAAATGTCATACAATACTGACCTAAAAATCCTCTGTGTCCACTTATTCATCCCTCCCTTCCTCTTAGCCCCTGACAACCATTGATCTTTTTACTGTTTCCATAGTTTTGCTTTTTCCAAAATGTCATGTAGTTGCAATCATACAGTATGTAGCCTTTTCAGAACAACTATACTTTTTTAAAACAGAAATTATTTATTTGCAAATCATGGGATTCATTTCTAGATTAATGTCTATTTTTAAGATTAAAAAATTATTAACCGCTGTAAAAAAAAAAACAACAACCCAAAAAACTCTACATGTTTTTTTAAGAGCTATGAGGACTCTGTTCTTTGCTTGCACCCTATTTCAGGGGTTGTTTTCAGGTCCTGAAAGGCAATTTACTGTCTCGACTCTTTGCATATGTTATTTCTCTGCCTCCTGTTTCTGTTTTCCTGGATGAGATGCCTGCTGAGAAAAGAGGCAAGTAAAGCTAAAATACTTGAAAAACTTGAAGATTTATTTTTCTATTTTCATCTACTTTCCTGTCAAAAATGGGTATCCTGAATTCTACGAGGGCCCTAACTCTTTAAAGTATTTCCTACCTTAATTGGAATTTAGAAGAGTTGAAGTTTTCAAAATGGGTTGTTGCTTCAGGCTGAATTTTTAATTACTTATTTAGGTAAGCCTTATTGTTCTTCCAAACAAAATCTTGAATAGTTTATGATTATGACTACTCTGGAGGCTGTGAAATAAGGTGACAGGGAGGTCTTGTGTTTTGTCAGAAGTAACTATGATCAATGTTGTTATATTGTGGTAATTTCTCCTCTCCTACATGGATGGTATTCAAGTTTCAGAATGTGAAGTCTTAAAATCACATAATAAGAAATCTATTTTCCTTTGAGCTGCCAACCAAGTTTCCATGTCACAATTTGTAAACATCATTGTAGTGAAAAACTGCTTAAGAGAAGTCCTAGAACACTGTGGAAAGAAACAGCTATACATGTGAGTTTTGCTAGCTGTCAGTTCCAAAGTGTTTAGTGTAGATGCCTAAGGCAAGACAGTGAAAACATTTAAAGAGAGATAAGTAAGGTACTGAAGGAGCAAGAGCACTCATTTTAATATCATTGTTTAGATTCAAATTTAGGTCCATTGTAATAACAAAAGTGTCTTAAACTTTGTTCCAAGTATTTACAATGCTAATGACTTTAAATTTTTGATTAAAAATTTGTTGTTTGCTCTTCTTTTTGTCAATGGAATGCCATTTGCTTTTGAGAATAATTTTGAGTTCTGTGTGAAATGAGGAAGTCACAAAACCAAGGGGCATTATTACCTGAGGAGGAAGTGGTTTAGGAAACTTGTCAATCACAGTCATGTCTAAGGAACCACTTTGGTCACCACTTCCGATCCGTACTCCCGTTATCTGGAGATGGGCAGATGGTGGCACCCAAGCTAGGTACCACACTGGTGAAAACTGCTGGGGGTTGGAGATGAGGGAGCTGGATCAAAGATATGTGTCTGTATAGTGTGTTTAATTTTTAAAAGTCAACTTCAAAAATTACTTGTAAAATATCATAGTAATTAGTCAACCCTAAAATGCAGATGTTTTTCAATGGAAAAAATATACTTTATAAAATTCACATAAAAATAAATAATGTTAAACTATGTTAAAAAGAAAAATATATTTCTAATCTAAAATAAGTCACCTAGAGTTATATAATGGATAGATTAGTTGATGATACTTATAAAAGGTATAGGTAGAACAGTAAAGACATACAAACAAGATGTCTAGACAAATAATAATTTTCTATAATAAAATATAGTCAAAAGGCTAGGTGTATGGAGGTGGAGTCTAACATAGCTCTACTTTCAAATTAATTTTTTTAAAAAATATTTTTATTGGGGAATTGGGGGATGGGAACAGCGCTGGGGAATTGGGGGAAGGGGAAAAGACAAGTTGCTGTCCTTTTGTTCTTCAGTCTAGTTGTGGAGGACGTTGCTTCACTGGTCCAAGTTGGCACCATCATTGTACTCTTCCAGGGCAAGGCAGATCAGTCGCCGGCTTCTGGACGGCCGCTCACTGCGGCTGCTGGCCGCTCACGCTGGCTGCTGGCTACACACAGAAGCCCATGGCAACCCACTGCCACAGGGGCTGCAGCCCACGCCGTCGCCGGCGACTCACAGCAGCCCAGCTCCAGGTTGAGCTATTGTTCAGCATCTTAGCTGTGAAGGGTAGTGTCACTGGCCCTCATATGTGGGATCTGAACCGGGGCCCTCTGGCATCCCAAGCCAGTTCTTAACCATCGTGCCACTCGGCCAGCCCTCAAATTAATTTTTAACAGATTATGAGTGTTCCTCAAAATCTCAGAGTATGGGATATCTTTACAAAGATCATTGCTTAATACAGATCCTGGCACTTGTCTTGTTCTTTTAAATACAATAGGGTGAAAAATACATTTTTTTAATAGCTAATACTAGAATCCTCTTAGGAAAGTACTGTTTTTGTTTATACAGCATTCACTGGGTTGGGTGAGACCCTGACAATATGAGTATTGGCAGAAGTAAGAGTAAAGAAGGAATTGTTGGGCTTCTGTGATCCAGGTGAAGAGAGAGAAGGAGCAGAGAAGGTGGTTGTGGTGATAAAGTGGGGAATCAGAGGAATTAGAAATGTTAGAGTCTGGGCACTACATGGGATAAATCTGCCACAGTAGATTTTAAAAATTCGCATCACAGCAACAAAATCATAACTATTGGGTTGTCGGAAAAGTCATGATGTATTTTCATTTCAAAAATATGTCACAACTTTTCCGACAGCCCAATATATGTGGTGATTGATGTTAACTAGACTTACTGTGGTGGTCATTTCACAGCATCTGCAAATATCAAATCATTATATTGTACAACTGAAACTAAAATAATTTTATATGTCAATTATATTTCTTTTTTTAAAAATCCATGAGACAGAGAACATGAAAAAAAATTCAGCTGGAATCAGAGAATTATATCAGAAGAGACTGTAACAATTTAAGACACACTCTACCTCCTTCATTTCCAGGAATCTGGATATAGTTAGAGAAGGTTTTGAATTTCCACAATCCATGGAATGGAAGTTTGAATCAATCTTGTTTAGATTTTAGATTTTAAGGGACTAGGAGACCAGATGACATTGTGGTTATGTAGTCAAGTGTGATCTCTTCCATGACTGTGTGAACCTTCAGAAGGGGTGCCTTTGTCCATGTTTTTCCTGGATTTTCCTTTTCATATTGATATGCAGAAATTCTTTATATATTATACATACTAATCCTTGGTCAGTTATATATACAGCAGATATTTTCCTACTTCATGTTTCTTACCTTGTTGCTTTTACTGTATCTTTTGATGAACAGATGTATGAAAATTTAATGATGTTGAATTTATCAATATTTTCCTTTATAATTTAACCTTTTAGAGTTAAGAAATACTTCCTAATCTGAAGTCATAAAGATATGCTCCCATATTATCCTCAAACACTAACAAATTTTAGTTTTTAATCCATCTAAAATTGATTCCTGTGTATTATGTAAAATATGAATGCAATTTTATTTTACTTTACCTTTTTTTAGTAATAGAGGTGATAATAGTGATTATCTGCCATAAAGCTGCTTTATCTTAAAGAGAACACATTCAACATTTCACCATTAAGTGTGGTGTTTGCTTTAATTTTTCTTTTTTGTAGATGTCCTTTTTTAGGTTAAGGAAGTTCTATTTTCTTGTTTGTCTGTATTTCTTATGGAAGACACTGAATTTTATCAAAGCCTGTTTTGTAATTCATTGAGGTGATAACATGATTTTCCTTTTTTTATTCTATTAGTATAGTGAATAATGTTAATAACTTTTATATTATTAATTTGATTCTCTATTTCTGGAATAATCTCAACTGGGTCATAATATATTATTACTTTCATCAATGCTGTGCTTGATTTTCTGAACCTATGCTTATAAGTGAGATTGGGGAATATTTTTCCCTTGATATCACAGCTTAGGAGCATCATAAAATGTATTGGGGAGGATACCCCCTTTTTTAGGATTCTCTGTAAGCTTATGTAAGATTAGAATTATCTGCTATAAAGCCATTTGGAACTGATCTCTTTGGAGGTAGAGTTTAAACTATTAATTTAATTTATTTAATAGTTATAGGACTATTAAACTTCGTATTTGCTTTTTGAGTCAGTTTTGGCATTTCATTTTTTAAGACTTTACCTATTTTGTCTACAATTTCAAAACATTTGATATTTATGTTGTCTTTAATAACATATGTTTAATTTCTGTAGCATTTATATCTATGTCCCCTTTTCTTTATAAATATCTTTTTTTTAAAAAAAGATTTTATTGGGGAATTGGGTGAGGGGAACCGCATTGGGGTATTGGAGAAGGGAAAGAGACAAGTTGCTGTCCCTTTGTTCTTCAGTCTAGTTGTGGAGGATGTCGTTTCACTGGCCCATGGTGGTATTGTGATCATTGCGCTCTTCCCGGCTGAGGCAGTTGCTCATCGATCATTGGACAGACGCTCATGGTGGCTCATGGCAGCTCACGAAAGCTCACGCCCACTGCCGGCTGGCCCCTCTGCAGCCTACGCCGTCACAGGTGACTCATGGCAGCCCAGCTCCAGGTCCAGCTGTTGTTCACCATCTCAGCTGTAGAAGGCGCAGCGTTACTGGTCCTCATGTGGGATCCAAACCAGGGCCCTGCTGCTCAGAGCTGGCATCCCAAGCCAACTCCTAACCAACGTGCCACACGGCCGGCCCTATAAATTTCATTTTTATATTTTATCTTCTATTTGTAGACTAATCAAGGGGGAGGTTTTTACATATTATTAATTTTTTAAAAAATCTTTTCAACTTTTGGCTTTAATTCTTTTTATTGTATACTTTTCTTTTAATTAAATTATGATTTCACCTTTGATGTTTCTTTCCTCTCTTTTGTATTTGCTTTTCCATTCTTTTTCTGAATGTTTGGATTGCATGCTAAACTTGTTGAATGTTTCTACTTCTCTAATGTAAGTATTTCATGTTATATATTATACTCTAAATATGGCTATAAATGTATCAAGCATTTTTTGGTTTTGTTTCCATAGGGGTGTGTGTGTATGTGTGTTTCTTTCACCTTTCTTGTCTTCTTTTAGACTGAATTTATTTTCTTTATTTTTTATAATTTCATTTTTTTCTCATTTGTCTAGCAGTTATGCTCTTTGTATCTATCTTCTAGAAGATATCCTACATATTTTAAATTGCATATTTAACAAAGTTTAGAATTATAAAAATATTTACTTTCCTCGTGAAAAATAAAAGTATCTTAGAATGCTTTAACTCTGATCACACCTCCTTTCCCATTGACATGCCACTGTTGTCTGATATTTTTAGTTCTGATTCATTTTTAATACCAAATATTAAGCATTGTTATTGTTACATATATTCAGTACAGATTTAATTACAAATTTATCAGTATCTTTGCATATGATTCCTCCTGCTTGCACTCAAAACTTCCCTCTGGGGTCATTGTCATTCTGCTTAAAACATATCCTTTATTCTTTCCATTATGAAGAATTTTGAGGCATAAAATCTCAGGGTTTGTTGTTTCTTTCTCAGTTTTTTTAATCTCTCCTTTATTACAGAGATTAAGTTTTATTTCATCTCCTCAAAAGAAAGCAGTAGTAGTTAAAAAGGTGAAACATATTCAACTACAGTCATTGAAATTTTAAACCTCATTTATCAGGCACTCCAAATATCTCTTAAAGGTGTGTACAATGTTCAAAATGCTTATACATATGTAAACTAGAAACACTTTATAATGTTCATGAAATTTGCCAATTGTTTGATTTGGAAAAAATGTTTTTAAACCTCCATAACCCCATTTGTAAAGTGAAAATTATAATGAAGACAGAAAGTAATTTATCTGATTAAGTCAGAACCTATCAACAGAGAAAAATCTTCCTTTATGTCCATGAGACATTTACAAAATAAACTTTATATAATGACAGAAATAAAACTTCAACACATTCAAAAAGTAGAAAATGTACCAGTCACATATTCTGAACATAACAAATAAAGCTAAAGATTTGCAACAGATTTAAACAATTAAAAAACCATTTCTAACTATATGTATATGTATATGTGTGTGTGTGTGTGTGTGTGTGTGTGTGTGTGTATATATATATATATATATATATATATATTAAACCCTCCTAGATTTTATGCAGAGTAGAAATCAGAAATACAAAATAATCTACTTAGGAAATAGATTTAGACATTGAAATAAACAGATGGTAGCCAAAGCTATTATTCCTGCAAAATCATAGCCACATGATTTTGTTATTGAGAATGAATGAAAATAAACTAAAAGTTTAACTCAAGACATCAAAAAGGAAGTGTAAATTTTCGTGATAAGAAGAATGAAAATGAAAAAGATAATGCAGAAAAAGCAGATGAATAGAAATGATAAGTCTGAAGCTAAGTTTGAAGAAGACTTGCCAACTTCTAGCAAGTCTAATAAAGAAAGAGAAAATAGAAATACACAGAATCGGAACTATCACAATACATATTAGGGGCGACTAAAGTAGCAAATACTTGAACAACTATGTCAATATATTAATATAAAAGTGGCCTTTTATATTCTAGAAAAAATATGATCAAAATGACCACATCAGTAAGAAGAAACAGTAAGTGAAATTTAAATGCTAATAAATTATGAATATCTAATGACCATATTATAGCATATGCTATAGCAGTATTTTTCAAACTCTATTATCGTGACACATGCTAAAAAATAATTTTACATCATAAGCCTTTACATAGGCCCAGTTATATGTTTAACTGAAACACAAAAAGCAACCTATAAAATGTGAAAAATATTTGCAAACCTTATATCTGATAAAGAGTTTATCTCTAAAATATAAAGAACTCCTATAACTGAACAGTAAAAAGAAAACACAGAAAAAGCAACACACACACACACACACACACACACACACACACACAAGCTAATAACCTGATTAAAAAATAGGCTAAGGTCTTGAATAGATATTTGTTATTCTTTGTCTCACATTGAGGTATAGGCTGCCTGACCTGCTGTTTCCTTTACCATTGTTATGGTCTCTGCTTATAAATTGAACACCCAGAATCCCGCCTCAGGCTGTGACCACTGTGGAAGAGATGGGCCTGTGAGATTATAAGAAGCAGGTAAGAGGGGCACAATGGATGAACAAACCTGACTATATCTTGAAGTGAATTCTCAGTCTTAATTGAAACTGTACCTGTTTGACCTATTTTTAATTGGCTGTTCAGATTTCACTTCCTAACAACTGAGAGCTAGTATATCTTTTGGTGGTCAAATGTAAGAAATGCATGAAATACAACCATTTAGTGTTATAAATAGAGAAAGATCTAGTTGCTACTGATTTTCATACCAATTAAAGTTATGCCATAAAAATCTTGATAATGTCTACTGTATACTGCTGGTTTTACCCATGTAATATTTTAAGGACACATTAAGAATAATGTTCATTTCTAGGAGAGATTTTGTACTAATTTCTTGTAGTTTTGTTTGTAGTTTGTTTATTTTAAGATCTGTAGAGTCTGGATGACAGCCCCCTTGTCCCCACCCTACCAAGTGAGAATATTTTCAAAATAAAACTGGAAAAGTCAATTTTCCTGAGTCTGTTTTCTTTGTCTTTAAAACAAGAGTTGGATAAATTGATTGCTAAAGTCTAAATCTGTGAAATTCATGATTCAAAAATTCTGGAAATGAATATTTTTCTTCTTTGCAGTTTAATAGAAATGAAAAATAACGTTTTTCAGTGAGGTAGTTGATTAACTAGTATACTAAAGGCAATTGCATAGGTGCTTCATAGCACAGGCTTGAATGCTATTATCACCAACATATTTTTCCAGCTCTAATTTACTGTGACTCAGAAATCATAACTATTTTACCTTAAAATAGCAATGGTGTAAAAAAAAACCTGTTTTCAGTAGTTATTTCACTTATTACTTTACAGAACATAGCTGCCTGATTTGACTACACAAACTCTGAATAGAGAGATGGATTGCCCTCACTTCCACTACTTTTGTGCTATACATGTCAATGAGAAGATTTTTCTCATTCACTAAAATTGTTAAATTTTACGTACAACTCTATTGAACTAGACATTTTTGAGTGATTTAATAAGTTTCTTTCAGAATACTCTTTCTAACATTACTGCCATAAAAATCCACATGTGCTTTTTTATAGAGTATTGATATAATTTTTAAATTTAAATACCACTCACTCTTAAAATCAGCATCTTAGAAGGCAATGTATTAAATTTAAAATTTTCAAATTATCCAATTATAGAGCTTCAAAGGATTTTGTTTTATATTTTTGTTCCATTTGTCTGCCTTTTAGAGGGACTGTACGTTAAGTACTGTATGCCCTGTTTTGAAAATCCTCCCAAAGAAATAAATGTAATGTGTTGTTCGTTTTGTTAATAGTGCATGTATAGTAGCTATTGCCTTATACAAAGTACAGGAATCAAGACTAACAGTTTACTATCTCCAAGCTGTTGAAGGTAATGTCTTCTGTTTTTTATTATTTAGAAATTTGCTGTTAGCCTAATTATTGATCCCTTGTAAATAATCTTTCTTTTCTGATTGCTTTAAATATCTTGCTTATGAATGCTTTATCTCTCTCTCTCTCTGTCTCTCTCTCACTCTCATATCACCATCTATTATCATCTATTCATCCATCTATTAATCTTGAATGACTATTTTGCTTTTTGACTCGTAAATGACAGTGAATATTTCACCAATTCAGAAACATTGCCAAGCATTATCTTTTGGCATGACATGTCTCCTGCATTCTTTCACCATCTAGCACACCAATTAGCTGTATACTGGATCTTTTCATTTTGTCTTCTTTGGCTCTTAAATTCTCTTTCATTTTCCTAACTTTATCTCTCTGTGATACAGTCTAAGAAATTTCCTCAAATCCGCTTTATCTTTCAATTCATTAACTGTGTCTTATGTTGTGTTTTATCTGTTGTATAATATGTCTGTTAAGATTTAATTTCTATGATATTTTTTCAATCATAGAAGTTTCAATAGTTCTATCTAATATTTTCCATTACATCTTGTTCTTTTTTTAATATTCTATTTCTCTTGTAATAATATTAAATATGTTCATTTCAAAAGGGTTTCTAAGATTTTTTTCTTCTTTAAAATATTTTATTACACATAGATTTTGTTCAAAAGTTATTTATTTTTTGTACGTTGTTTTTGGGACTCCAGTAATGCCCTTCAGTTAATGAAGTCAAATGATATTATTATAAGATATAAAATATAGATCATATTCTAACAACACTGAATATTTAACAAAAACACTAATATCACTAAAATTTCTCACAGAAGTTCTGGAAGGTGATGCCCTGAAAGACAATGTTGGGAATTTGTTTAAAAAATATGCAAAACAAGATTTTTTAATATAATTATTGTGGGTTCTAATCCTTTTGGTTGTTGTCTCTGGTAATCATGATGTATCTATCTATCATCTATCTATCTATACTTTTAAACACACCTTCAGCATCGCATCTTTAGAGTAATTGTAAGAATGTAGTGAGCTTGGGTAGAAGTCTTAGCCCTCCAATACAGTTTAGTTTTTGCTTCTATCAGATACCCAAGAAGTTATCAAATGCCCACTTTGTTGTTATTAATATCCTGACTTGGGATTTTCTAGATAAACTGGTAGGAGAATTTTGAAACCAAAACTCATCTAAGGTGCTAGCCTATGCTTTTAGATTTTCAAGGGAAATTGATTGTCTTTTTTCCTTACCAAAACCATGGCAGAGATAAAATTTCTTGTTATCTTACTGAGTTTGTGAGTGCATTTTTTTCTAGTCTACTTTTCACTGAGAGTGAAACATTTTGGTGTCCCAGATTTATGCAGGAGTTTCAGTTCTAACTTCCTGCTTTGCATGGGCCCAAGCCTTATTTCTTATCTCTCATGTATATTTAAATCTAAGTCACAAGTTTACAAAGACTATCCACATCAACCACTCATGGGCAAAAATGATCAGTATATTCATGAGTTTTCGACTCTCTTTTGTTTCTGACTCCTGTGTACTTGTATGTCCCCTTCTTGGGCTTCTAACTATACAGTTAGGTGAATTTTATCCAGTATCTCTAGGTGCTTGCATCTGGATAATTTTTAGTCTATTACATTCTACCATCTTGCCATAACATGTCATATAGTTATTAATGGCTGCTTCCTTAAAAACTAAAAATGCCACATGAAGCTTTAAAGTTACCCCTTTTTAGGCAAAATGCCATTTTCCTCCTTGGTTTCTCTCTGAAAGTGAGTACAGTTTAGTAATAATCTGTTGAATTCTTACTATGTATCAGTGCTTCAATTACATTATTTTATGGAGCACTCACACACAAAAAAATAAGGTTGGGTTCTATGCATATTGTAGGTGAGGAAGTTGAGATTCAAAGTAGCCCATTTCCCTAAGGTCACATAGTAGGCATCCACAGGCAACATATCAGTGAAAGCCTATCTTATGCAACAGTCCATGATCTTAAACACTTATCTATGTGGTCCACTGAAATTACCACTTTTAAGAGACACTATTTGATTTGTATGATCTAATATGCTAATGTTTTAAAAATTAACAGCCTTTATATTTGGCTTTGCTCTATGCTATACATGTATATGTATACATACACATATATATTTGTTTATTTAAATAATGATATCTTCCCATTAATATTTGGCTTTAGAATGTACTTTATGATTTAAAAAATGTTCTTCCTTATAATGTTTCCTAAGCAGATATAAAATCAACTAATGCATATTTTTCACAAAGTGCATTATAAATATGTTCTTTATTTACTCATATGACAAAGCAATGCTGGCCATGATTTTATTACTCATGATTGTCTACAAGAGAATGCCCATAATTTTCAGCCTGTCTCTCAAAGCCTTCATGAAGTGGTCCCACCCCTTTATCATTCACCTTCCTAAATGTTCTATGCTTCTGGAATGAAAGAGAGATAGGAAGGCCCCTAAGAATGCCTTCTCTGATTTTATTTTAGTAATTAGATGGGTTAGGGCCAGTTGCCGAGAAAGATAATGTAGGAGGTGAGGACCAGGATGGGGGACAGAAAGATAAAAATGTAGTATTGCACATTATAAGTTTTAGCTATGGATGGGACATCCAAGTGGAGATATCTAGGAGGCGGTTTTGTTCTAGAGATAAGGAGAGAGAGCTTTGAGTTCTATCTTCCAAATCACAGTGATGTTCTTGGGCACCACGAACTAATTTTATACTTTCTAATGTCCTAATTCAATGCCTTGCTCAGTAGGTGCTCTCTGCCTGGCATTAGAATCCTTGGAATACATTTTACTTCCATGTATTTCCAGAGCAACCTATTTACCCATGCCTTAATGCTTATCGCATTGTACACCTTTGCTTTTTTGTATTGAAATCTCCTACTTAATGTTCTACTCTCCCCACTGGACTGTAAGTTCGTGTAAAAGCAGGGGCAGCTGTCTTGTTTATTATTATAAATGGCATCTGGTGTTAAATACATACTTGTGGAATAGTTTAGTAAACACTTCTTAATTGTATTTCTAATTCAATATGGTATTACAAAAGCACATCAGCTAAGGAAGAAAGCCAGGCACTTGTTATGAAACAATGAGTAGGAAAAAATAGAGTCATTCTCTATTGACTAGTATAGAAGGAAAGTGCCATGGAAGTATAAGCCCTCATGAGACGTATTTGCTTGGAATTATTTCTTACTAGTTAGCCTGAGAATGAACTGGAAGTAAGCTCACCTATTTCTGCTTTCATTATGCTTTAGTGCTCTACGCACTTTAGTTCCTTATTCATTCTTCACAAGGTTAAAGGGTTATTTGGAATTCACAGCAATGTTCCTCCATTGCTATGAAAGGAATGCGTGTTGGTAACTCCCATTAGCATTTATCAAAGTTTACATGTACCTAACTCAATGTAAACAAAATGCTTCAAAGTCACATTTCTTACAAACTTTGTTTATCATTAATAGTTTCCCTATTTAAATCATATGAAAATGTACATGCTTTCAAACTCTATTAGTTATTTTAAAATGCCAAGAAAGGTTAAGTTTATGTAGACTTCCACCTGCTTAACGCCTGTGAAATCATTCCTGCTGGAGATACTGAATTGTTTTCCATTATATCAATATTGCATGCATAAAAATCCAAGCCTTTTAAATCACAAGTTTCATAAGGTGTTGATTGGACTGGAGCAGTATAAATTCAGCAAATATTTATGGTGCCAAGAGTTGTGTACATAAATATTCTTCCTTGAAAATGTTCTCAGTGTACTGTTAAACTGCCAAGGTGATATAATTTAACAGGTAAAACAGTGAACAGAGAGCCAGGGGTCACTGAGTTTGAATGCTTTCTCCATTCCCACTTCAATATATGATCCTGAACCATTTGGACCTTTTCAAAGTCAAATTCCCACTTTGTGAAGTTGAAAAAAATTAACTGTATGGTTGTTGAGCATGAGGGCAGGCTCCTTGGTTATAGAAACTTTAAAATATAGAATTATCATTGAAATGCAGAAATTCATAACATTACCATTTATGGGGAAATTGATTTGCCTTTATTATTATTCATAACACATTTGCAAACTATTATTTTTAATAATTCTAGTTACCGTCTATGGACTGCTTACTGTTATTCAAAGATTGCCCTAAGTGCTTTATATGCTCCGTTTACTTCTTTGGAGTAGGTATTATTATTTCCATGTTAATGAGATTAATAGTGTATGATGTGATGTGCTCAGGATTGCCCAGTTGGAATATGGCGGAACCAGATTCAAACTCTGACTGTGAGTCTGAAGCCAGGGGACTGGGTTCTTACCCTCTGTGTCACATTGCCTCCCTGCTTTGCAAATGAGGTAACTGACACTTAGAATGGGGAAGTAGTTTTGTGAAGATCAGCTCACATGCTGAGCTGGAATGAAAACTCAGTGTGTTGGAGCAGGGAGCCCTAGCTATTTCTTTGCTTCTCTATCTATGCTTCTCTAGTGTTAATGGGCTTGCTATCCTTTGCACCACCTTTCTCTATTGGATTATGAGGATAATTGGAGTCAGTGTTCTGCAGGAATGCTCTGACCTCTCTAATCTCAAACACCCAATCTTGCTAATGAATTCTGCTTTAGTGGATATGAGGCAGACTATGCATCAAAGGTTGCATTTAATTCTTTTTGAATTCAGTTCCTTTGGGCTTAAATGAGGGGTTAGGATGGTAGAGTTTCTAGATTTTCAAACTTCCTTATAATGTAGCCTCTTTGAGTACAGTAAAGATATTTATTTCATCAAAGCTCTGGTGCCTAACTTAGTGTCTGGAACTTTGTAGATATGCAAAAAATATTTGTAAATTTCTAATGAAGTTTCATCAAATTCTTTGATTTTAAGACGAGGTCAAATGGATTTTCCACTCAATTTCAATGCTTATCAAAATGGCAAATATGTTATTTTTTTTATGAGATGAAGGGAAGTAAATATAGTGGCCAAATGAATTACCTCAATTGTTTACTGTATCTTTTGTTCATGAGACAGAAAACATGAGAGTTGCATTACTATAGATCCACTTTAAATAATCAATCCGTTTACTTGATCCAGATGAAGCTGCCCAAACCTGTCATGTCATCTTGCTAAGACTTCAGAAGAACACATAGTGTTCCACTTCCAGAAAGCTTAAAATGGTTCAAGAGTAAAGCTCCAGGTAGGTGCAGACATAGATGTGATGATTATGATATGAATGTAGTTTCAGAGAGCCCAAGGATTTCAGCATAAATAGGCTTGTTTTTAATTTTGATTCCACTTGCACACTGTTCCCTATCGATGGTCAAAGAGTATTACAATTGCTTCTAACATAATGGAATTTACTCTCAGTGTGCTTTCACGTAGATAGGGGGAGAATTGAAAGTCTCTTTAGGATCGATTTACCTGTTGCCAGGAATGTCCAGTACAAGCAGCCGTTGCATTTGATTGGCTGCCCTTTGGGCCACAGTAGGGGTATCTTCCCGTCGGTCCCGTTGCACCGGCAGTAGACAGAATTATGGCTCTCTAAACACATCTTTAGAGACTGTGTTGCTTTACATGCCAAAGGAACTTTGCAGATGTGATGAAGGTTACAGACCTTGAGATGGGGGAGATTATTCTGTGTTACCTGTGTGGGTCCAATCTAATCACATGTCTTAAAAGTGGAGAATCTTTTCTGGCTGTGGACAGAGAGATGAATGTGAGAAGAGCTCAGTCCACTGTTATTGCATTTATTTTTCATTTTTTATTTAAAAAGATTTTTTACTAATGTATAGTAGGCATACAATATAATATTAGTTTTAGGTGTGCAACATAGTGTTTCTACATTTATACACCTTATGATGTGAACACTACAATAGTAGCCATCTGTCACCAAGCAAACTTATTATAATATTATTGACTATATTCCCTGTGCTGTACACTACCTCCTTGTGGATTATTTATTTTTTTAAGGAAGTTTGTACCACTTATTCCCCTTCTCCTTTTCACCCATCCTCCACCCCTCCCTTGATTGCCTTTTTAAAAGAGGTCACAAGCCAAGGAAAGCAGGTGGCCTCTAGAGCTGGAATTGGCAAGCAGACAGGTTCTCCCTTCGAGCCTTCAGAAAGGAACGCAGTCCCTTTGATGTTAGCCTGGTGAGGCCTGTGTTGGATTTATGATCTATAGAACTATAAGATCATAAATTTATATTGTTTAAGTTGCTAAATGTGTGGTAATTTGTTATTGCAGCAATAAGACACTAATGTAGTGTCACTGTACAGGATTTGCCCTGAAGATATTGACATTTATTTAGAACTATATTTTGAGAAGTATTTATGATGTGTTAGAGATCATGCTGAGTTGTGTGTGTGTGTGTGTGTGTGTGTGTGTGTGTAATACCATGCAACAATGACTCTAACCCCCCCCCCCCAACTATATTATTGCTCCTGTTTCACGGATGAGAAAACTGAGGCTTGAAAAGTTTAAGTAACTTACATAAATCACATATCCAGTAAGTAAGTAACACAACTATTATTTGTAATCCGGCACATCTGGAGTCAAAACCCATACTAAGTGTACTATACCGTGCATATATAAAATGTGAAGATTGATTTTCTTCATTAGAAGAAGTTCAGAATAATGAAGTTCATGCTAAGGTAGACTTCATCATGTCAGATCTTTAGTTATGTTAGATGTCAAATCATTTTCCCCAGCACAGTGCCTGGTATATTATAGGCACTCAATATATGATAATTAAATGAATGAATGATCATTACTGAATAAAAGTCTGGGATATAGGTATCTATTATTACATTTATTATATTCCACATATATATTACATTATATGTACATGTATATGTATAGCAATCAGCAGTTTTTCTTTGTAAAAATTTCATAGAGATGTTATTCTTTGCCACATAAATCAAAGGTTCAGCAGATTTCTTCTGCATTTATAACATTTGAAGTTATAAATGTTTATTGTTTTTAAAAAGAAATTTGTAGGTCATTTGTGTTTTATTTTTATGTTTAAAGTCAGTCAGGAAAATATATTTAATAAGGTAAAGAGATTAAAGTGTAGGAAATCTATATAAATTTCAGATGAATGTTATTTTTCATTAAAATATTAAAAAATATTACTGAATAGTGCAAAGGAAATTAAATAACCCTTGTTTTTCAGTCAAGGTGTTTCATTTTATTTTTTAAATTGCCATTAAAATTAGGAAGATAACAACTTCTGATAAACCGTGTTCTTTTCATTTGAAAGTGTCACTGATATTTAAACACAGATGTGAATAATAGTACAACTTTATTTATTAGTTAAGCTTCATCCACGTTACTCCATTTTTAAATGATTACTAAATGCCCTAAGGAAGAAGTAGATGTGACTGAAACTTTAATTTCATAAAGATATCAGTTATAATCAAATTGGTACAAACTTTTCATATAACCAAAATAGCATTTTACTGTCCATTTCCTTCTGAATCTTTTATACCACTTCCAACAAAGACTCCCAAGTCTTTTTTATTAATTATAAAAGTAGTTCTTATCTTTTTGTTAAAATGACAAAGGTTAATATTTGGCAGCAAAATAATCAGAGGAAATGGAGAATATTATCATACATTTAGTAGAACTGTATTGAGTAGCTATGAGCAAGATACTCAAGCAGGCACTAAAATAATTTTTAAAATACTTAGTTTTTATATTAATAACATGCTAATTTATTTTAAATTTCTAACATAGTTATTAATATAATTATACACATATATGCATATAATATAATAATACATAGTCACACATAATTAATTATATAATATAATGTATTGATGCCAAAATAATAAACAATTTAAATGCAAATACTTCATACTGAAGACTTAGAGGATAATTCATATGTGTTGTATATCACAATAATTTATACTGTCGTACATATCAAATATGTGCTGCTTAGCCATATGTAGCAATTCAAGCATTTTGTAGTGACGAAATAGTCACAACCTTGGAAATGGAGGTGAGTAGTTTCAGGAGAGTGAAAAATAGAAGAAAGTTCAGATATCCATGGTATTTGGGAAATTCAAACCAGGAATCACTCATGGAACCCAGTCGGATCCATGAAGTACCAGTATCCAGAGGGTGGTTTGTCTCTGAGGAAAAATTGTTTCTCTGCCCTTCCAGAGTGATTCCCTGTGTGACTGAGAACAAGATTCATGCTGCTTCTACCTTTCACCTCCTCGGGGATATTGCTTCCTAATAATCTCTTCTCTTTTGCCATCTCTACCCTCAACTCTTTTTATCTCCTTCCTCGTGATTATGACTAAGTCACTTCTCTTCATGAAAACTCTTCCCTAAGCCTTCCTGTGACTTTTAAAAGGGCTCTATTTGATTTTTTTTCAATCTTCTATATTTTTTTCATTCTCTGTAAATATCCACACATTTTTAACTCAAAATGCTTTATTATTTTCTGTACTCTTGGTTTGCATAAACACTGAAATTAAGTACTGTGTAGATTAATTATGCTTTGCTATTTGATTATCTCTGGGTTCTGTGAAGGAAATTTCCACTATTTTTAGTTCCTGGTCTTAAAATAACTCATTTTGAAATGCTATAAAACCTTAATGAAGATCCAAATTCATATATATTATTTAAGCTATAATTTCCTATACTAAACAGTCATTAGATTAACATACATCCTTAGATCTCTCTCCAGCTGTAACAAATTAGCTTTTTTGAGTATTTTTAGTTTATAATTTCATGCAATGTAGAAAGTATTGCTTTTCTAAGTTGTATTCTAAGGTTACAAACAGCAATTTGACTTTAAAATGCCATTTAAAATATTTCCTTCAGTTAGTACTCATGTAATTAAAACTCAATTTTTTGCTAAGAGTTATTGAATTTTAAAACATTGCCTAATTTCCTCATTTGCAGATGAGGAAACTTGAAATACAGAAAATTTGGATGAAGTGCTCAGAGTTTCAAAAAGACGTCTGTATTTTGAGATGTTCTCTATCTACTTTCTTTTTTCTTTCCTTTAAAAGAAAGCAAGTGTGACAGGAGTGTTTTTGTTTGCATGAAAATTACGCCAAAGAAAAAGAAAGCAATTGAAATAATGTCATTTTAAAATGAAAATACTACTTAAATGTTTTATTTCTTTAATTATGAAGTGTCTAATAATGTATAAATTCTAATATATGTTTTTCAGGGTTTGCCTGATTTTATTTTTTGCTATACTGTTTTTCTGAGTGTTTCAATCTCCAGAGACACAGTAACATGGAAGAACCATCATCTGTTCTAACAAGTGCATTTTCTATTCCTCATATTCTCCCTCTAGCCTCTAGATTTAGGCTTTCTGTCTTCCATTTCTATCTCAGATCTCTTAGAGATTTTTTCCACATACTTCACTCTGCTAGTTATTAACGTTTTCTCTCTAACAATTCCTTATTTCTCTTCTCTTGAAAGGGTAATCCTGCTGCTGTCATTACTTTTTCTTCAGATTTTTTCAGATCTCTTCTTTTGCCAGCTACCCAATTCCCAGTTTTCAGGTAACCTACTGGAGGCAATATTTCTTTCCTCCTCTCTTTTTTTTTTAACTCAAAATACTCAATTGCTGTTTGCATAATAATGATAATATGTATATTGTTTTTATGAATGACCCTTCTTTATCTGGTGGTCTCAGTGTAATTTCTGTGCATATATTTATTAATAGTTTCAATTTTCCCATGGTGTGGTCGATCAGTTTGTTTTTCCTTTCTAGGAGTGAAAGGGAAAGAAATAGGAAAGACAGGATTTGGGATTACAGTTATCCAGAAGCATGGTGCTGGGACAATTTCTAATCAGGTAGGATTTGGGGAACAATAATAAACCTGTCAAAAATTTAGTTGACTTCTCTAATTTTAAGAAAATGATATTAAGTAAAGTAAAATTACCGGGATTTTAGTAGTATTTCAGGAAACTCTACTTTCATTTTCCCTTCCCCTACCAGCACTTTCAGATTCACACAAGGCATTTGGTGGATAGGAGCAGATCACACTCTTCTTGCCATTTCTTAAAGTGGGGTCAGTTGAGCCTTTTTGGCTCATTGCATTGCCCTATGCATTTGCATTTCAGTCTTTTATCCCAAGTTGTGTCTTGATTATGATTGATAGAAAAGAGCTTGAGATGGTGATTTTTTGTACAAGTGGTTTATCGTGGGGGACTTGCCGGAGAAGGGGGGAGTAAGAGAAGCAGGTAGGACAGGGAAGACAATGAAGGAAGGTTTCCAATGGAAACTAGCTTCAGCAAATTTCCAGAGGCAGCCTGGATGGAAGCACAGAGTTGGTCCACGTTGAGGCAGGCTTGGCTTGCCGTTCTCCCTTGTCAGTCACTTAACTGTGAACTTCCCTGGGTGCAGAATGTCATCTTCCAGACAAGGCAATTCTCCCAAGTTGGGGGCAACTGCGAGCCCTCAGCAGCCTCAAAGTACCTGGAGAACGGGCACTCAAGACCAGTAAAAAAAAAAAAAAAAAAGATTAAAATGTGTGTATCATTTAGCTTTGGTGGTGTGACGAAACACTTACTGGCTTAAAAACACAGAGATTTACATTTCAAATTTCTTTAGGTTGGCCACTTGGTGGGGGCTCAGCTGGACAAGTCTTCAGGTTTTGGGAGGTTTCAGCTATTCTCAGCTGGCTTCGCTCACATAGATGGGGCCTCAGCTGGGGTGGCGGGGACAGTTGGGGTAGGTAGGTGCGGCCTCCATATAATGTCTCATCATCTGTCACAGGGATCTGCCAGCTGTGGCCCAGGGGCCAAATCCAGGTTGCTGCTTGTTTGCGTAAATAGTGTTTTATTGGAGTTCAGCCAGTGCTCTGTTCATTTGCGCATTGTCTGTATCTGCTTTATTACTAAAATGGTGGAGTTGAGTAGTTGTAACAGAGGCTATATTGTCCCCAAAGCCTAAAATATATACCATCTGGCACCTTACAGAAGTGTGCTGACTCTGATCTATTGGGATAGCTCAGGTCAGCTTGCATGGTGGAGAAAGAGTTCTCAGGGCAAGAGTGGAAGCTGCAAGGGCCCCTGAGGCCTAGGCTTGAGATGTGCACAGACATTTCTGCCAAATTCTGTTAGCAAAAGAAATCTCAAGTCTGGTCCAGATTCAAGAAATGGGGAACTAGACCCCGCCTCTGGATGGCAGGAACTGAAAAATTGTGTGGCAGTTTTCTGTTGCTACCACAGTGGGGCCCCAATAGCATCCACTACAGACATTAGTCTTACCTCTGTATTTTGCAGATGAGGAGACTGAGACCCAGACAGTTGATATACATCAAATATCATACTCGATCAGTGTGCTACTACTGTTTGAACTCTGCCATGATGCTTTTACTATATAGTTACCTGCTGGAAGTAACGCTCTTTGGCTATTGAATGTTACTCCTCAGGACTTTTAACATGTATGGTATGAGCGCTATTACATACCAAAGAGAATATAACCAAACAGCAACCATCTACTGAAATTAAGACTTTCCCATTTTAAACCAATTTTAAATCATATAATTTTCTTATATGTTGTGTGTAGTGCCACAATGCAAAGTATACTCTAATCAGACAAAGATTCCTTAGGTAGACAAACTAGAAACATAATAATGAAAAATTAAACATGGAAGGACTTCATTGACCAACTATTCACTATCAGTCTCACAAGTGTATGTCATTAGGACAAATGTATGAAAACAAAACTGTGGTATGATAGATTTTTTTCCTGAACATTATCTTTAAAACATTTTGTGATTAAAACTGTCACTATAGGATCTGCAGCACAGAATTTCTAGACATCATCATTATCATAATTTATAGGTTTATTGAGCATTTACTACATGCCAGCCACTGTTCAAAGTTCTGTACAGGCATTATTTCATTTAATCCTCAAAACCTCATGAAGCAATACTGTTATTTCCATTTTATAGATAATGAAATTGGGATGCAGAAAAGTCACACAAATAATTAGTGTTAGAGGCAGGATTTTAACCTGGGAAGCTGAAATCCATTGTCTGTACGTTTGACTCCTATGTAAAAATCCTGTCCCAATTACATCACTTAACAATCCTGACTTCAGCCAAGTCACAGATATTCCCTAAGACTCAGTTCATCACTGAATAATGGCAATGGTGATACGTACCTCCATAAGCTGTTGGGACAATTCAGTGGGGTGTACATGCATGCCCTAGGCTTGAGTATGTAGGCGATACAAAGGTAAATAGGCATGTTTCTACTCCCCTCGAAGAGCTCATGATTGAACTCAATAAGGGGTAAATACAACTGGGTATCATAAAATCGACCCTTCTGTGGAATTTAGTACTCAGGGAATAGAAATGTTGACTATTGTACTAATTTCTAGGAAGGCAGTGGGCATGGAAATAAGTGTTGCTGTACTCTTCCTCTCATCTTTTTTATTTTTCTCACTAGCTCAGAAATTCATATACAAACCTATCTCCCCACATCCTGAACCTACACACAGCTGTTCTTTATCTCCTATTCTTTTCAAAGTCAGCTGTCTTCATCAGACAGTTTAGGGCAACTTTAAAGTTTTCAACTGTAACTTATTGAAAAATTCTGTTTACCTTCATTTTCTTCTTTAACAAATATTTATTAAATAGCTAAGATAAACAAAACACTGTGGTAGGCCATGGGAAATAAAAGGACATCAAAATGCAGTCTGAGCCCTCAAAGTGTTTTGCAATAAAAATTAGTGGTTTCCAACTTATATTTATTACAGAACCCCAAGGACCACAGAAATTTTAAATTGCATTATCTGTAGATTGAGTAACGTGTTTTACAAATTACACATAATTATTTTAAACGTAGTTAGATACACTTACGACTAACAAAATACGAAGTACAAGTTTATGAATGTATACTTGTTGTTTGCATGAAATTTGTCACTCAGTATTGTAGAGAGGGACAGTCCAATGAGCATTGAATACTCGTGCACACTGCTGAGTGTGCCAGGCTGCAAAGCTTATCCATCTCCTGATCTGGAGCCACTTCTGTAGCTACTCATACAGACAGCGAGTAGGTCAAGGGTATCACAGGCTGATTTCCTTGTAACTGCATGCTCCCTGGAGGTAGGATTTCTGGCTATTTGTTATGTGCTACAATGTTTGCTGCTTGCTTAACAATAATGTTGAGCCTTTGTCCTAGGTTTCCTCACTTGTGAAGCAAACTCACTGCATGGGTAACATCTATCTGCATCTGTAATATTGCCCTGGTGGAAATGGGGGCAAAGGCTATGAACACAAATATGCTGATGCTCATGCAGTTTTCTGGGCTATGAGGATTAAAAAGTCCTTTGCCTCTGATCTAGGAGGCTTCTGCCAACATTCATGAAAGAGTGATAGGCTAACTTACTAGTTTATAAATAAGTTAAAACCTTAGGCCCTTCCCCATTCATGGCAGACCTGGAGATCTTCAACATTTAATTTTTTTTAACATTTAAATGATTTCTAGTACTCAGTGTGCTAGCAATCATTGGTCTTAGGTCTTAGAGAAATAGGATAATATCAATTAAAAGACTTCTATGAACTAATAAAAGGAAAGGCATTAGGGAAGAAGAGAATGACCATGAACAAAAACGTGGTGTGCAATAAGAGAACAATGGTATAGAATAAAAGAAATGTGACAAGGTATTGAATAAAAAAAAGAGAATTGAGCAGAGAAAGCTGAAAAGTCAATTGGAGCCACACTTTGGAGCATGATGCATGTTAGGCGATGGGGAGCTCTTGAAGGTTTTCTAGTAAGAAAACAACATAATTAGTTTTTCTGTAAAAAAAAATGGGCAAGTTTTTAATAGGGAGAGACCAAATATGGTAAAGCAGTTAGGAAGGTTTTGAAAACAGTTTAGGCACAAGATCTACTAGTCCAAAAGGAATAACAAGAGGTGGACAGATGAAGGCGATTCCATGAAGAAAAGTAAGATGGCACCCTAACTGATTACCTGTCAAGGAGTTGAGGAAGAAAGGGCCAAATAAGACTAGAGTTTCGATCCTGGGAGTAGGAGATAGTGACAGCACTGAAAAGAATATAGAGAACTGCAGGAGTTTTAGGTGTGGGAGGGAAGATAATGGATTCACTTTTATCCAGTTTTGATGTAAGGATGCCTATACAAATATCATTCCTTCTTTTCTTGCCCCCTCCTTTACTCTGTCTTTCCCTTCCTTCTTTCCCTTCCTTCCATCTATGCATCCATCCATCCATTATAAAACAGTTAATTTTTTGCCAGCCTTTTCTTTGGAATAATAGAAATACAAGTATAAATTAGTCAATCTAAAAGAGTAAAAAGGTGTATTTAGCATTTCAGTGTAATGTGATTAATTAAATAATAGAGATAATGCATGCTTTGAATCCATTAAAGTTGCAGCTGATTGTTCAAAGAACTTGGGGAAGCCATCCCAGTGGAGGGGGTATTTAAGTTGGGTATTATAATAAATACCAAGTAGGGGCTTATCAGGATGAAAAGAGCTGTGGGAAAAAAAGCACATTTCAGAGACGGAATGGAGAGTAATATGTACATGGTACAACCAGGTAGAAAAAATATCATAGAGGTTGGCAATGAAAGGTTATAGAAATAGATTGGAATGTCATTCTATTAGACTGTACTCGCTTCAATTTGGACAAAACGAAAGCAGCTGATATTTACTACGTACTTACTATGTATTAGGCTTCCCTTGTTTAAAAGAATTTTTAAACAAAAATACTTGAAACAGTAATATAGGTGAGGAAACCCAGACTAATAACTTCACCAAAATCATGGAGCGTATGAATAGTGGTGCTAAGATTTGAACCCTCTCAGTCAGGATGCCATGCACCACATAACTATGTGGGTCTGTGCACAGGGACCCTGAACCATCAAAACCTGGTTCAAGAGTTGCTCTTTGTCATTATGTTACACATGATCACATTATTAAGCTGGAGAAAGACTCTGAGCGTCCCTGAAATATGCAGAACTAAACGGACAAGTATGTGTATTTTTCTGGGGAAAGCATCAGATTCCTAATGGGATATATAACAAAAATAAGAACTATGAAGATTAGGGGCCATTAAAATGATCTACTTTAATTATTGGATGAATATTTCTGGGTTGTTTTTTTTTTTGACGAGGGGAATCAGAGCAACGAAATAGGTAATTTTCTCAAAACATGGACAACCATTACTTACAATAAAACCCTAATGTTCGTTTCAGTTTGTGGTTAATGATTCAGGGAAGCAGAATTGTTCAAGTGACCTATACTTTGGTTTTTGACTATCATGAACTCTAGAGAGAGATTTGTCTCCCACAGTCCCTGATGCCAAAGAAATTCATTAACCTAAAAGGCAAAGAATCAGTACAAGTGGTTCCTTTCCTTTTCTCTTTCTTATATATCCACATTTTTTAAACTGTTTTGAGGAATATTGTTCTGATTTTTTCCCCAGAATATGTATTTTTAATATTTCACCCACAACGTGAGTACAGCCCAAGATGCTAAAAACATTAAGCAAGGTTTTTTTTCCCCCCTCTTCACATGAAATCTGTGATAAAAGGCTCACTGAAGGGCTGTGTTCAGTGTCTAAAGTGAATGCTTTAAGTTTAATGATACAATCAAAATAATTTTCCATGGTAAGTACAATTGTGCTTATTTGAGTGGATTCCAGTGCAATTGTTTTTCCTTTTACATTATGCTTTGTGTATAAATATCAGCGAGATGGTTTAGTTCATGTATACCAAGTATCCAGCTAATAATTTGCTTTGCTCGTTATTTATCTCTGTCAGGATGAATGCCTGCCTCTTTCCCGTTCTTGGTTCATAGTCATTATTCTAATAATGTTAGTTCTGCATTTTAAGAATTCCACATGGAGTTGCTGCAAATTGCTTAAAAGTACTTCATACCAGAAGGTTAAATCTCAAAGAATTTTGGTCTTGCATCCAGCAAGCTAAATTGCTCCTAGCAACATTATATTAATTAATGTCAGGCCAAGCTATTTCCTTTTCTTCATGCTCAATTCCAAGTACCCCAGCAAGTGATTCCGGCTGTGCCAACCACAAACTGATTTGAATGGTGGAGGTTGAATGGACTCAAACCACTTGCTATTCTGAAAATAGCTACTTTGTTACAGATTGGCTGATATTTTATCAGTTTTCAAAGTCACTGTTAAAAGTAATTCAACTTTTTTTTTTAAAACTGGTTTGAAACTGCATAGGTACCATCCTCTTCTCTTTTCCGTAGATACTTGTGTAAGTATTGCAGGAAGGAATCGATCCACATCCAGAGGTAGGTCTAGCCCTGGAGGATCTTCCGCCCTTTGCAAACAGTGACCATACTTTTCTTGTCAGCCTTAGAAAGGTAGCAAGGGAGTCAGAGCTCAAGGCAAAGGATAGGGAGTATGCCAGGTGAATAAGCCATGGCAAGCTCACCAAGGCATGCTCCGCTCTGGCCCTGACATTCTGCGCAGTGCACTGCTCAAGTTGTCCTTCCACATGCCATGTGGGCTCTGGGTGGAGCCATGTTTCAGGTCTACTCACTATGGGAACCGTCCTTGTGAAACTGAGTAACTGATGGTCTGCTGTGGTTTAGTGATACTAACCGAAGCAGTCTTCCTTTTAGGAAGTTGGAAGACGAAATGAACTTTAAGCCATGAATTGCATTCTTCTAGGTGTAAAATAGATATGGCTGTTACAGCCATAGTTATATAAGAATTGCTCAACCATGTCGACAGGAATGAGGATATAACTTTTGGAAGTCTCATTAAGAGACTATCATTAGCCAAGACTTAGATGATAAAAATGCAATAATATATACAATAGTTAAAATTTGAGATTAAATACGCCAGTAACAAATATAGGAGCTTTTGTGGGGGAGTCAAGGTTCTTTAACCTACAAATATAAATTATAATGAGTAAATTTTCCTTTGTATCTTTCATATCATAGCTAAATTTTTTTAATCCAGAAACACCCAATATATGTATACTGAGCAGTTATTTTTTAATCAAATATTAGGACATAATCCAGGAGAATTAAAAATGGGGAAATCTATAACATTTACATTAATTATATATGTGAATGTGTAAACAGACTGTGCCTCTTTTCATGCATTCAGTACCTGGTTTTACCTCCACACTTTTGGCTTTCCTTAGCTTCTGCATTTTATTTTCGTATATTTCTAAAGAAAAGTTTAATCCAGGGGAAGAAATGTTTTATTGATACACTTTTTGAGAAGAAGAAAGAGGGGGAAAGTATCTGAAAAATGTAAAGAGATTTAAATAGAAGCCAGAATAAACACTGATTATATTAACAGGGTTTTGCTGTCACAACTTTGCAATGTTTTGTCTTACACATTGTACACGGTTATAATAAATCAGTTTTTGTAATGAGCCACCAGACCCTGAAGCCAAAGATTTTAGGGGGGACTGTAATGTTAAAGAGCCTGAGTCCCTCCTTGCTTTTTAAAATTTATCTCAAAATGATTGATGTAGTTAGAGGGTCCTAGTTGATAATATAATTTGTGCTGCCATGTCAGTTGGTAATTTTGGAGGACAGCAGTAGGACATATTCAGCCTAAACTAAATTTGGATTTCTCCATTGGGCATTAGATGGCAGTATTAATCAAGACATTCAGAGCTGAGTTATGTTGCAGCTATTTCTAAAAGTACTCATAATTCTCCTAAGAACCGTTCATGAAATAGTTATTTATCCTGCATTTTCTACTTTTGCAAATGGAAAGCATAAAATGTACTGTGGGTCTGGTTTTGTAATATTTTGCATCTTGCATTTAGTTTTGTTTTAGGGAAGCGGCTAAAAGACAAGTGATTTTATTTTCAGTTGGTTATTTCTAATGTTAAGTGTCTAAGACATTTCTTTTGCAAATTTTAAATAGTTTTTCTCTTCTTGTGGATATAACTGCATATATGTCAATGATTAAAATTTCAAAATTAGAGAATGGACAATATTAAATGATTTGTAATGGTCGTGTGTAATCTCATTTAAAAATTGCCATTTGAAAGGGAATGGAGTGCCACCTGTAAGTACAATCCCTGCTCAGCTGCTTACTAGCTGTGTCTATGTGCAAACAATTTAACCTCTCTAGGCCTAAAAATCCTCACCTGTGAAATGGTACTAACACTAGTTTTTGTCTCATAGTGTTGCTGTTAAGGATTAAGTGAATTCTTCTACGTAAAATGCTTAGAACAGTATCTGGCATATACATAAGTGCTTGTTGGTGGGCCAGTGGGAGATGCCACGGTGTCTGTAATCATAGCCCTTCTAGAGTGTGTTTATGCAAAATCAGTCTGATTTTTTCAGTCTCAAGTATTTTGCAGTACGCAAAATATTGACAATGACATTTATAAAAAGTGAGCTGTCTTGGCTGCTGTTGCCAGACAGGTTGATGTTCAATGGAGCCAAATAGGCGGCATCATGGTTGACATGCCTCACAATGGGGGATTCTTTTCAGCAATTACCAAACTCAGAGGTGATTCCTCCTACCGGAAATGTCATGGAATCAGGTTCCCCTGTCCCTGCAGCAGAGCAGAGCACAGGACACAGATCTGGCAGCACACAGAGGTGTCAGGCACGCAGCACTCAGAGAGGAACAGGAAGCGACAGGGTGCACATATCGAGAGAGAAGCCACTTTCAAGGACATGAGTAATCCTTGGCTTGCATTCAGAGGGGCACTTTGGAGGAGAGTTTGAAGATCATTTACCATGGAAGACAAAGACTTGGATATTGAAATGTGAACTTTTGAGATATTGCAGATAACATCTGAGAATTCTCAGAGCTGGTACTGGGAGGCACCCGACCCCCATGAAGGGCAGAATAAGAACACTGTGAGAAACCGGGAAGATGATAAGCAGATGCCAGAGACCAGAAGAGAAGAATTATAGATCAGATGCTTAGCATCATATACAGCTAGTGGTATCCCCCACTTCTCAGTGTGGAGAAAGTAAATTTTCTATGATATGTATGATAAAAAAATTTACTAACGTTTTAAAATCTAGGTACATGCCAACACTGTATTTGCATGATTTCATTTAACCCACAATGACAAGTAAAGGTATTCTTTTCTCTTATGTTCCTCAAGAGAAAACTGGAGCTAAGAGATGTTAAGTAACTTGTCCAAAGTAATTCAGTGTCAGTGCATAAGTTAACTGATTACAAAAATGATATATAAGTTTTTATTATGTTAGTTCAATCATTCTCCATTAAGTTTTTTGTTGTTTCATAAAACTCTAAGTTAATGAACCCTTCTAAGTAATTTTAAAGATACTTTTGTAATGATACCAATGTAGTAGCACTGAACGGCTCTCATCTGACGATCTCAGTAAAAGTATTGGGTCCCAAGATAGGTAAACAAAATAAGTAGCCTTCTTTATAGAATACTGCCTTAATAAAACTTTATTGTGTCTGGGTGTGCTATGTGTATGCATGTGTACACCCACATGCACACATATATGTATATGTTTGTATTTATATGTGAATGTCAACATTCACATATACAGATCTTGTGTTCTTCATGTCTGCTATGTCATCTAATCAAAATTAAATATAGTATAATTTTCATCATTCCAAAGCTGGGATTTTAGGAGCTTTAGACATGACTTAATGTTTTGTATCTTTTCATTTTCTAAGCTATAACATTCACATCTATATTTAAATTTGACCTTGTCTGCCCTCATTATACCCATCCATCTATATTATCAAAAAGGAACAATCTCAGGTTCTAATGTTAATATCTATTAATTGAAATCAGGTTTTTCACATAAATATTCTTAAATTAACCTTTATAGTAGAGAGTTAAACACCTCATTTAGAAGGGGTATTTTTTGACTTTAAGTGATGTGAATGAAGGTATCATTTTAGGTCTTCCTGGTGTCTCCTTACCTCTTATGTTCCATAAAATGTATCAATAGCATTCAATGAAGCTGCCAGGGATGTTTTTTCCCTAGTTCTTACATCTGACACTAAAGAAAAAAAATGTTTCTCATTGCAATGTTGGGATATAATGTCTGAAACCACTGTTTACAAGGTCCATTAATGTGTACAGCTCTCCACTTACCTTCATGGTCTGTAAAGCATTTTAGTTCAGACTGAATTTTTCTTTCATAGCAACCAATTTTCTATGGTGTGGATATTTCTTTAACTTAGAAAACTCCAAAGGGAGTTTTGGTGTCTTCTGTGTGAAGGCCAGGTAATACATTAGTGTTGCCGGGCAGCGAGGCTCAGTGGACTGTGATTTATCTTTGGTGCAAGGAGAGATGTGTAGCCTGAACTCCAAAGCCAAAGTGGTATCACAGATGATAATGTCCAGTTTCTACTGAACAGTTTGAAAGCTTGTTTTATTTTTTCTATCAGACAATTTAGTTTCTTTTGAACAATTCGTGGTCTCTCAATACCTGCAAATACTTCATGTGTGAATACATATATTGGAACATGTGATGTGGTTGGAGACAGAACTTGGGCTAAAAACATTCTCTATACAATTCATCTATAGGATGAGTAAAATACTTACTCAGCACTGTACAAGATGTCAAGCAAGGCCAAGACTAGAGTGAGGTAAGAGAGGTCCCTGCAGAGAAGGCCTTGCAGGATCCTGAGGGTCAACACCCCCTTAAATTTAGTGCGCAGGCATCTCTCTTGTCTTACCCTAGTCCCATCCCGAAGTCAAGAACTAGGAAGTATCTGAGATTTTATCCCATTTGCAAGCTAGCAAGTTAGCCTGCTATACTTTCAAGGATGCTGGCAGAAGACACAAGACTTCTGGGTCAGAGACCAAGGACTTTGTTAGTCATGGCATATCAAGCAGCCTGAGTTTCATGTTAGTTGTTAGTCCCTCTTGTCACTCAAGTCTGCTCTGTGATGCTGACCAACCCAGGTCGATGCTCTGTGCCAAGAGAGTTTGCAACACAGCTCAGGAACCCCAAGCTGAAAGAATCTGCATCTTTTATAATGGGCGGTAATCAAGCCTAAACTTTGTCCCACAATAGGCTGTTATCTTTATTATACTGGACAGTAAAACAAAACAAAACCCGGACCTCTGCTCTATGGGAGATACCATCCCTATCTTTCAAGACTGTTCGCTATACAAAGAACTTGGGGAAAAAGCTGGGACTGACCCTGCTCATAAAATATGCATAATCATAAGAGACCCACACAGAATTGGATCTGAACACAAAGTTTTATATAGAATAAATGAGACAGCATGTACAAAGCATTCAGCCCAGTGTAGGGGACATACTCGGAGGTCAATAAATGATCACTTCTTACTTCTCCCTCCCCACTCTGAAGCTCGGTACCACTCACATCATTGCCCCCAAACCAGAGGGTTAATTGAAGGTAGGAATCATGTTTTGTTGTTCCTACTATGTTGATGGAATAATATTTTCAGATGGTTTCTGGCTACTTCATGTCCGCGTAGGAATCCAATCAAACTCAGATCATGTCATTCACTGGCTACTACTGAGTTCATGTGAATTGCTTATATTTTCCACTTCAGCTTCAAGCTTATATAGATGTTGAATCAATCTTTACCAAAGCAGGCCATGTTTTAATAGTCTTGGTCTGCCATGCTTACTGATGCAGTTCTAGTAACCAGTGGGTGACTAATGGACTTCTGGTCATCCTCTTTGTTCTCTGATCCATTCCCCACCCTTAATCACACGCTGCTCTGTATAGTATGAGGCTGCCCCTTCCAACTGCATTTCCCTAGCTCCTTTGCCAACCAGTTTCCAGCTATGTTTCGCAAATAGGACACAGAGGTAGGAGATGGAAGAGGAGCCAGGGAATTTCTCTCACTCCAGATACTCCTATTGGGTTGTCAGAAAAGTCATGACGTATTTTGTCTATGTTTTTCAAAGGTCATTTATTTATGTAAAGAACAAAGATCAGTCAATGATATATTGCCCATTTTGTTCAATAACCTTTGGCCATCTTTCAGTGAGCTTCATAATTCCTCGTTCGTAGAAGGACCTGTCTTTATTTGCGAAAAACTGAACAAGGTGCAAATTTACAGCCTCATCTGAATTGAACGTTATACCATGCAAGGAGTTTTAAAGAGAGTGAAACAAGTGGAGGTCTGACGGCTCAGGGTCAGGTGAGTATGGTGGGTGTGGCAACACATCCCATTCAAGCTCCAATAATTTTTGACAGGTGATCAAACTTGTGTGTGGTCTTGCGTTGTCGCGATGAAACACAACTCCTTTACAATTAACAAGCTCTGGACGTTTCTGGATGATGGATTCATTCAAACTGTCCAATTGCCAACTATACACATTTGAGTTGATTGTTTGGATCCTTGGTAGGAGCTCAAAATACAGGACGCCTTTAAAATCCCACCACACTGAGAGCATAACCTGCCTCTGATGAATGTCTGCTTTTGCTGTTGTTTGAAGTGAATCATCACGTCAGGACAAAGACTGTTTGTGCACCACATTGTTGTAAACAATCCACTTCTCATCACCAGTTATCAGTCGCTTCAAAAAAGGATAATTTTTCTCACATTTAATGAGCATATTGCAGATGTTTATATGCACCATCAAATGAACTTCTTTGAGTTCATGTGGAAGCCAAATATCGAGCTTGCTTACATATCCCAGCTTCTTCAGGTGGTCATGAATGCTTAAATGATGGATGTTCAATGTTTCTGCAATTTCTTGTGTTGTGTAACGTGGGTTTGACTCAATCAGTGCCTTTATTTTGTTGTCATCAACCTTGGTGGGCCTGCCTGACTGAGGAGCATCATTGAGATAAAAATCACCAGCATGGAATTTTGTGAACCATCGTTGGCACTTACATTCTTGTAGAGTAATCTTTATGCAATTTTTCACAAGCTTGACCCACGTTCTTCCCTTTATGGCAATAAAACAGTAAAATATGGCAAAAATGCACAGTTTGGTCTTCCGTCTTCAACTTGTAAAATCTCCAGAACTCAACCAAATTACTCAATTTTTTTTTTAGAATAAAATTAGAACTGTCAGCTGTCAAATGACATAGCAATAACATAGATGTGAATGGTTCTAGTACTTCTAAAAATGAACTAGTGCCATCTGTTGCAAACATGCGTCATGAGTTTTCCGACAACCCAATATTTTGGATAGTTTTCTGACTATAGCTACATCTCTCCTGTGTTTCCAGCTCTGATGGGCAGCTCCTCCCTCTATGACCCCATATCCTGATGGACAGCCTTAGCTCTTGTGTTCTAATAACACTATCTCCTCTCTCTGGTTCTTCAAGCCCACAGGTGGTAGTATCTCCCTGCTATTGCCTGGGTACCCCTCCTCCCCCAGTTCCACGCTTGCCATTTTTTATTCTATGGAACTATCTGACAAGGGTTCTGTTTCTTGAATGGTCCCTAACTGGTATAGTTGGGGGATCCATACATCTTCCCAATAGTCACTTTCTGCTATCTTCCTTCAAAGCAGCCCAGTCTATTGATCATGGTTCAGTCTTGAATTATTTATTGCACTGGGAGTTATTTGGTTGTGGAGAACAATGTGATTTAAGCTAGCTTAGCAAAGGGGGTATTTTATAATGATATTGGAGACTTTCTCAAAACAAAGGGTGGGACATGAGTTAGTTGGCCTTGTCTGCTCTAATAGCTGACTCTCTTGAAAGGGGGATGGATTTTTTTTTATTGGGGAATTGGGGGATGGAAACAGTGCTGGGGAATTGGGGGAAGGGGGACAGACAAGTTGCTGTCCTTTTGTTCTTCAGTCTAGTTGTGGAGGACGTTGCTTCACTGGCCCAAGTTGGTACCATCATTGCGCTCTTCCCGGGTGAGGCAGATCAGTTGCCTGCTGCTGGATGGCCACTCACGCTGGCTGCTGGCTACACACGGTAGCCCATGGCAACCCACTGCCACAGGGGCTGCAGCCTACGCCATCGCCGGCGACTCACAGCAGCCCAGCTCCAGGTTCAGCTATTGTTCAGCATCTTAGCTGTAGAGGGCAGTGTCACTGGCCCTCATATGTGGGATCCGAACTGGGGCCCTCTGGCGTCCCAAGCCAGCTCTTAACCAACGCGTCACTCGGCCGGCCCGAAAGGGGGATGGATTTAATATGATCTCTTGGAATGCCTTTTGGGGAGGAGGTCCAAAGCAAAGTAATCTTTCTACCTCAATATTTTGTAACCAATCAGCTGATTTATATAATAAGGAGACATTTCAACATGGGAACTGAGTGAACATTTACACGGCCAACCTGCTAAAAAGGTCTGTTTATGAGAGCAGGTGCCAGATGTTGCGGAGACCTTACCTTACTAATTTGCACCCCCAGATACCCCTCATGGTCTTTTAGAAAAATCCAGCAAACTAATACTATAGGGATACTAGTACAATATTAGTGGGTGCAGGTACTCAAAGATAAATAGTGATTGATAAGAGTTTGAAATATAAGACAGGATCTGTATTGACCCTGGGCATATTCTATATATTTTTTCTCTGTATATCTTTTCTCCTGCCAGATTTAAAAAAAAATTACCTCTTGCTTGGAAAAATGTGGTGCTAAATACACAGCAGAACAACATGGTTTTCATAGGCAAGAGTTATCAAAGTTTGAAGCAAAAATTTTATATGGTATTTGTAGGCCTTTAATAAAATGATGGTCTTCACTGTCTTTATGGTGACTTTTGCTATTTGGGAGTGTTCTAAATATATTATTTCAGCATCTATACATCATTCCACCACCTAGGCATCTTCAACCTACACTTCTATGCACTCATATTACTTTCATAAAGTGACATTGTCCTTAAGTAGATTTTTAAAAATTATTGTGCTAAAGACACAGTAAAAGATGTGTTCTTACAAATACATCATAAAAAAGACTTCACATGATAGCTGCCTCCAACTGGATTTACCTGGGTTCTGCTGACAATGCTGAATTTCTAGATTTTAAAAATACCAAGGTTTCACTGTAGTAGATTATGTTCATGTTGCTACACCTGTTACTAATTTAATGGCAAGTAAGCTATCTCCATGGCAGGAAAAGTGACCTTGAAACACAACCATTAATTCCAATGAGATTAAATTTGAGAAAACAAACATTTGCTTTTGAATCAATGGCAAACTTTCTCTTTTTCAGAGAAAGGCTGCTGAATCTCAGAATGATTGCCTTTCCCCAAATTTACAGTATAACATTTTGGGGGAAAAAATTCTTATTAAAAATACATAATACTCTGCTGAAATACAAAAGTTTACATTAATTCTGAATCAAAAGAATAACATATTTTAAAATAGATTCAATGCTAAATGGAGAGCAACTTGCTAACATGTCTGTTATTTAGGATTTCTTCTTTTAATAGAATTCATTTTAGCCTCATACAACCAAATCGTTAGTATTAGTAATGGTGCTCAGCCAGGTCCTAGAAATGGCATCACTCAATAGAAATGGATGCTATAATCCTGGCCTTTAAACTTGAAATCTAAGCATATACATTTAGTTTACTAACCTTATGAAGACTGGTAAATAGGGAGGTGACTCTTTTAGGTGAAGAAATAACACTAACTGCATTAACAATAACTTCGCCAATGAAATATTTATTCTGAGTGGTTAAATATAGACCCCATTTCATGCAGGGATATATACTGTGGTATCAAAGACAGACATTATTTCCTTTAAAGACCATATATATATATATATATATATATATATATATATATATATATATATATATATGTGTGTGTGTGTGTGTGTGTGTGTGTGTGTGTG